>NC_133620.1:197225767-197485767 GCF_048593235.1 Sminthopsis crassicaudata | reverse complement strand
TCAATTTCTGTAGGATGCACTGAATGTCTCAGCTCCGCCTCCCGGGTGGAAAATAAGGGCTAACTCCCAGCCCTCAATCCTGCAAATCGACTTCTTTGACTGACAGAGCGAGGGAGAGGAAAAGGAAGAGAGAGAGAGTGAGAGAGGGAGAGGAAAGAGAAGATCTCTTACACACAATACTTAGTCTAATAAAACCCAGCGAGTTACGGATACATCCAGGAAAGGAGGAGGGGAGTAGGGGACGGGTGGGGCATAAAGAAAGCTTGACTAATCGCTTGTGCAGTTCTTTCTGATAAAACCCTTCTCCCAGCGAGCCTCCAAAGTTAGGGAGCTGCGGCGGGGCAGGCACCTCTGGAAAAGCGCTATCTGCCGCCTTCCTCTTTTGCTCCTTTCTCCCCCACCCCCTTTTAAAATAGCCAGCTGCAACGGTATAATTAAATTGTCAAACTGCAATGTTATGGATTGAACCGCACATTTTTTTGTGCCACACGAGGGGACTCCCCTCTTTCCCTGTTCTTTCTCTCCCCCCACCGCCCCTTTTCTTTCACTCCATTTCTACCCCACCTCCTTTTTTTGCTTCTCCCCCTTACATGCTTCACTTCACAGTTAATCAAACCCGAGTAAGTCCTGTTGAAAGAAAGCTGTCTGAAGGGGCTGTTTTTGACAGCAGTGTATTTATTGTTCAGAGGGGGGTAGCCCCGGTGTCCTATCTGATAGAAAGACCTGCCAGTCCAGCTGTGTTCCAGAGGAGGTTGTGCAGGAGGTTGGCACTCCAGATGTTCAGATTCTAGCGGTTGCACAAGAACACAGCTCAGGACATTTTTTTTTTTTTTTTTTTTTTCCATGAGGTTGCAGCTTTTGGCTAGATGAGAGTTTTTTCTCTGTTGACTTTACACGTCTGTTCTGGTGTTGCTTCCCCTCCCCCCTTCCTTTGGTCTTTCTTTCTTTTTTTTTTTTTCCTTCTGACTCACAAACAGGTAATAGGTATTAGAAAATTTAATTTCCAGTCTTTTGAGTCTACTAGGGTATAGCTTGCATAGAATACTTTAAATTGTCCCATTTGGTCACTTCTAAAAAATCCTGTAATTCACCTTGTTAAACCAGATGCTTAAGTTTATGTTTCAAAAACCCAACTCAAAGAAACTAAAATTCTATTATGACAAACTTGGAATATTTTAATTTTTACCATCCCCCTACATTTTATTACATTTTTCTTGCTGCTCAAGAATAGTGGGCATCTGGTTGCTTGTATGTGTATAATGAATATTCCATACATATGCGCTTGTTGTTTGCATGATGTCTGGTCCCCTCTTTCTTTTCTGTCTAACATGTCAGTATCCATCTGGATTTTGATGCTGGTATTTTTTTTTTTTTTTTTTCATTTGTGCGTGAGGGACACAGTGTCTAGAAAGGTGAGAAATGGATATGTAGAAGGGAATAAGAATGTGGTTGGGACATAATAAGGGGAAATTGGAAATTGATGTTTTTTATGGAAATCACCAATGATTGTAAGAATGGACAGTTGATTCTTTGAAAGATGGGAAAAAGTTGGTGCTTTTTGATGGGGCTTTGAGGAGCCAGATGCCCCATAGTAAATAAGACTACCACTCTAATTCCATCCTCATCTCTTCTCGGCCTAATTTTTAGATTTCTTTTTCCAGTTCATATTATATTGAGAATAGCAGAGTGAGAGGTGAAGAGCTCTATAGCTGTAGATCACACTATGCCCTGCCCCTTTAAAACATTTTTCAATGTGATCTATATAGATTGCAGCTTTTAAGTTTCATAGGTTCTAGAATTACAAATTAGCTAATTTTAATCAAAACATGTGAAATGTTATCCTGGCTGGATATAAAGGCTGACTGTGCTGGATCCTCTGGATTTGTTTTGTTTACTTTGGCTACAGGCACACTCAGCGGTTTGGGAGATAGTTGTTCTTCTACAGTATAACAGATGTTTGTCTGAACTAGTGAGGAAGAAACAAAAACAACATTGTGTGAAGGGGGAAAATTACACAATTTTTAACTAATGCTTTAGGACTAAGCACTGGAATTAACCTTGGTGCACAGAATTTTCTTTTATTTTTTAAATCATTGCTAGCTGAAACTACAGACCTCAAGATTAATAAATTGATAGAAAGTCGTCGGATGCAATAATTTGATTGCCTTTGAGATCTGCATTTTTCTCTTTGATCTGGAATAACATAAATGATCCTTGGGTGAAGTTTTTATGCTCTCTATCAATCATATCAGTTAGCCATGAAATCTCATCTAAAATGGGATTGTTTAATACTTACCCCTCCAATATTACAAGTTAACCTTATAGAGGGTAGAAGTATTATTTATCCTTTCTGATATGACTGCTTTTAATAAAAACCCATGGGGAGGCTTTTTTTAGAGCCCCCATAAACCTAAAGAAGACTGGAGTAATATAACAAATTGGTTATACTGTATAAATATGTGCAACAAAATGTCACGGAGAACACAATGTGCCCTTGTGGAGTTTCATATCTGTAATACTCAAGCTGCCTGACTGTGTTTCCCTTCATCTGAACTGCTTTCATCTGGACCAGTGTAAAATAAGCTCTGGTAAGTAATCACGGCAGAGCAGAAAGAAAGGAATGTATACAGCAGTAGACAGCCTAAGCTGTAAAAACTGTAACCCGAGCACCCACAGTGGATCAGATATCAAGGCTTTAAGGTAGGGGAAATGAAAGAGGGAAAGACGAGAGAGGGAATGGAAAAGTCAGCTTGGAAAGTGAAGGATCAGGAGTAGGGCCCCCTTAGGGAAATTTGGCTCAGGGATTAGGGAATTTTATCGTGGTGTACAGTGACCTACTCAGGTTTCAGGCCTCACTGGATCAAGTTGCTTCCCTTTGCGGGCAGAAAGAAAAAGGACTGGTGTGTATGTGATTTTTTTTCCCCCCTTCGGGTAATAAAAAGACTATTGGTACAAGTGTCTATTTTAAGTACAGCAAATGCAAGGCACTGTGAATGAGCAACGAAATTACCTCATCACAGAGACTTCCTTCAAGATCTCCTGTTTGATATAGTCATATATTTGCTCGAGGATGGCTAAAGAAGACAAACAGAATCTGAGGTTTTCACATGACACCAGCAATGTCACTAACAGCCTGGCTTTAATACGGCTAGGAGCTAATGGTGGTCGCTGTTTCATTATATCAGATATTAAGTTACACTTTCCTTATCACTAGACTAATGTACATGACAGTTGTAACAAATTTAAATTTGATACAATACAATTTTGCGAGCAAAAATCACATGACTGCAGTTTCTACTGTACTTTGATGGAAATACATTCAAACAGAAATGTTTATTTCACTGTGACCTTTACAATGTTTCATTCTTTATCTTTGGTTTCCATTCTTTCTCCCTTTCATCTTACTTCTTCTTATATGTTTATGCTCATTATTTTTAAAAAATGATTTCAGGTTACTTGTGATTGATATAGCTTGTTTAAATGTTTTCTAGAAGAGAGGAAATTTTTAAAAAGGATTACTCTGTGATTATACCTCATATTTACTTGTATAGTAAGTTTGTCAAGTACTTTTGTATGTATTTTCTGATTTGAGTTTCATAATAACGCTGTGGGGCAAGTAGACTCAATATCTTCATTTAACAAATGAAGAAACTGAGATACAGAGAAATGGCACATGGTCACATAGCTAGTGAATGGAAAAGCAGGGATTCTAACTTACCCAGAATTTTCTGATTCTAATTCTGGTGCTCTTTCATTAAGGCCACTTGCTTGGCTACTTCTGCTTCATGCTAACAAGAAGCATGGTCTCATATGATGTAAAATCGGGATATTTGTTTGTAGGGATATCTGACACATTTAAGGACTGGTTAGATTTTAGTAGCTTACTCTGGATATATGTATACATATTATATATGTATATGTATATATGTATACATATTATATATGTATATGTATACATACAAAACCATTTTCTTAAATGTATCAGTATACATGTACTTTTATTTATTATAAAAATTATATTGTATACATATGTATGTGGCAGTACGTATGCATATATACACACCGAGTGCCCCCAAAGGGTTAGCAAATTGCATGAAGACTTTTAGGACATCCTGGGTATATATGACAACTAAAGAATGCCATCAGCTGGTTGTATAGAATTCATGAAACACTTGACTGTGAACCATGGTTGTTACATGTCCACATCACTCACATTGTCTGATAGATGATTAGATTGATAAGGTTTTTATCCAATGGAACATTTTTTTTGGGGGGGGGAAGACTAAAAATAATTAGATCAAATGCCTTGCCCTGGAAAGTCTCTTATAAAATGAATTGATGCATTTGCAATATTTGGCTTATTTATCAATTGCAAAACTACAGATTAATCCGTGTTAAAATTTCAGAGGGCTGTCTCTTGTGCCCAAAGAGTTTGCTGTCTATAAATATTCTCAGTAAGTTATTTGTATCTAAAATTGGGCTTCATTCCTGATGCCTTAAGACAAGTCCATCTGTTAGGGTTTAGTTGTAAACTCATCAGAAGGTTCTCCAGTTTGGGTTCTAACATTCCCATTTTGGTATTGAAAGAAGGAGCTGTAAAAGCCTTAATATAGACATGATAGCTTATGGATAGAATGCCCTTGGTTGGTTTGTGTTTTTTGAAAGGGGAAAGGGAAATAAGAGTGTGGGAAATTAAAGTGATTACAAGTTTAAAAACCATTTACAAGTAACAATAAAATGAACATATTAAAGATCATAGAAACATATAACATATAAACCATGTCCTAGTGTCAGACCCATCCCTTTTTTTGTGATATCTAGAAAATGTAATGGATTCTGCAATAGCTTAGTCCAAAATTTCAACTAGGATAGTAGACACCTTTTGTCAATCTTCCTGAAATAAGCAGTGGCCTGAGTATGTAATCATATGATGCATAGCAAAGTGAAGTCATATCCTAGAATTCAAGACCTGGTTGTATTACATTGCAATAAACTCATGGATTGTCATATATAAATCCCCTTTATGCCATTGAAACACCTTCATATGAGAACTCAGTTCAGTTCAGTTCAATCTCATTCAACAAGCATTTATCAGTTCCTTTCTGAGCTAGATATTGTGCTTCTGGGCAGTGAGGGATGAGGAGGTATTCAAAGACAAAAATGAAATAGTCCTTGCATCTAAGGTGCTTAAATTCTATTGGATGTAGATCAATCAAAGGTGGCAATACTAGGAAGATACAGGATCCTACAATTTTAGTTGGAAGGGATATAGTGAGGCAAACATATATAAAATATACATATATATATGTATATCTGGCTTCATTCATATTGGGATTTCTCAGACAAGTTTCCATTTTTGTCTAAGTGTAATGGTGGGCACATTCTGAGGTGTGGTGTGGATGTCTAAGCTTCATCCAACTTGTGGGTCCCAGAGACAAGGAAATGGAAAGGAACCACTCTACTTCCTCCAGAATCTGAAATAAACATTTGAACTAAAAGAAAATGAGTCTGACAGACTCGTTCCTTTCTGCGTTTCCTGCCTTGGAGTTTGCCAAGCATTGCTCTGAGGAGCCAAGCCTTGCTCCCCTTGTGTGAAAGGCTCATAGAAAAGAGGAGGTAACATAGCTTTTTTTTTTCCTTCAGCAAAAAGGAGGGAGAGAGAGAAAAACAAGCCCTGAAAAAAGACATACATGTCAGTGAGCACCAGAGAGTTTTTAAATGGAAGGGGGCACAGGAGAAAATCCTATCATATTAGAAAGGTCAGACTTCTCTTGTGCTCAAATTAAATGTATCCTTTACTGAGAGCCTTTGTCATTTGATGGAAATATTTTTCTGTAGCTGTCTAATATCAGCAGTAGTATTAATACACAAAGGTAGATTATAAAACAAAAAGTATAAACATTTGCACTGCAGAATGGCAAACTAGTTACACATGCAATTTCAATCTAATGAGTATTGAAGTTCATTTGCTGAAAGAAATGAGACATTGTAAGGTAATATGAAGAAAAATAAATTATGCTAATTTGAAATGCTAAATAAACAATATCTAGGAAAACAGAGATAAAGAAGAAGGGGACCAAAGGAGGTCAGAAAGATATCCTGAACATATATTTTAGGATCTGAAGACGGATGGGTATTAATATCTCTTACATAACTAAAGATCTGGAATTCTGCACCGCTTTAAGTCCAAGGGTTTTTGGCAAGGACAAGAGAAAAATGTAGCAAATCTTTGTGATTTTGAGTACAGTCCAGCAGCTGTGTGTGAGAGAGTTCACAGCTGTATACAGCTGCACACCTGCCATTCTGGCTACAGAATTACCAAGAGGCCCTGCTTTTAGTTTCACAAAATTTATTTGACCCATTCAGGACATTTGAATGCACAAACAGCAGATCAAAGCTTAGGAGAGATGACTGTTTGCTACATATCACAGCAAAATATTTGAAGATGCAATAAACCTTTCTTTTATTCAAGAAGCATGTATTAAGCACCTAGTGTGTATTTCACCTTGGGGCAAATTATCTCATCTTTCTGTATGTTCGTGTCTTTATCTGTAAACTGAGAGTGTTATACTGGATAGCTTTGGAGTTGGATGGTCCTTTACAACTTTTTACCTATAAACTTAAGGCCACAGATAAAGGAGACCTTATCTTCTGTAAGAATGAATTTTATAATTAGAGTTTCAGGGTACCAATATCAAGCTCACTCAAACCAGGCATTTGAGAGAGCAAGAGAATATGCCCTCCCTTTTTTGTTTTCATTTCAGATCCAAGCTATTTTTTATTAGCATGACAATATATGGAACTTTAACATCATTTTGACACTTTCACATTCTTTGTTATAATAATGATTCCATTAAAGACAATTAAGATGCCATAATCATATTTGAAAAGATTCTGGACCTCAAAGGGCTTCTCTCTCTGGGAGGCAATCTCAGTTAAGAGGTTTGCTCAGGGTCACACAACTAGTAAGTGTCTGAAGTCATATTTGACTTCTGGTCTGTTGCTCTCTCCACTGTCTACCTGCCCCCTCAAAGGGCTTCTCATTGAAAAGTCCCACTCAAAGCAAAAGCAATAAGGATAGTGTCCAAAGTGAACATGTCTATGGAGAAACTACTTCTTTCTTGTTTTTCCTTAGAACAGACAGACTCTCACCAATTTTATTAGAAGTTTCACTGTTTAGTAAGTGAAAACTGAAACATGAAACAAAATGAAATCCCAACTGATTTATTTTTCACTGTTTAAAAATTTCTAATGGCATATTCTAATCTTGGGCAACAGCATTATCAAATATAAATAAAGAAACCACTGAACAAGATTTGAAAAGGTTTGCATAGACTGCGGACCAGGCCTATGCCTGAGAATGCAGTCAGAAACTCTAATCTAGTTCAATTACTAATTCACTCTGAAACTTTAGACAAGCTTCTTAATCCCTTTTGCATATTCAGTTACTTCACCTCTAATGGTAGGTCAAATAGTACCTGACAGAAAACTGTCATCAGTGTCAATCCTTAGAAATGGAGGTTGAGGAGGAGACAGATTTTCAAATAAGACTGGATAGTAGAATTCTAGATTTGAAATGAGGAGAAGTGGGTTTGAAACCTACTTCAGGCACTTATGTGTGGTTATGGGTATGTCACTTAATCTCTAAATCTACTAGCTGCATTATACTGGATATGGCACAAACTCTCAGGGTCTCAGTTTCTTCAAATCTTTAAAAAAGGAGTAATATATGTGGAATAGTGCATAGTGCACTGAGCCAGAAGTCAGGAAGATTCATATTCCTGAATTCAAATGTGATTTCATTCACTTACTAGTTGTGTGACTCTGTGTAAATCATTTAATCCTGTTTGCCTCAGTTTCCTCATCTGTCAAATGAGCTGGAGAAGGAAATGATAAACTACATTAGTATCTTTGTCAAGAAAAACCCAAATGGAATTGCTAAGAGTTGGACAACTGCACAACAATAGTATTTTCACTAGCTACCTTGCAAGGTTTTTTATGGATGAAGCACTTTAAACTTTAAAGTATTATAGAATTGGATTATTATTTTATTTTGAAAAACTTGTTACATTCATCTTGTGTTGGGATTTCTTAATTGCACTCAGTTCTATCTTTATTTCAACTTGTGATATTTTTGCTATTTTTAATTCTATCCATTTTGTTTTATCTTTTAAAAAATTGTAGTTTTAATTTCTAGTGCTTCTGTGGACATAGTTTGACTTTTCTTTTGGCATTCTTGTCCCTGACTTTTACAATTTATAATATTGCTTCATTTTTAATTTATAATTTTTCTTTTGTTTGCTCATTTCTTCAATTTTTTCCCCCCTAAAAACATTTAGAATTTCTGGTACTTTTTCCATTTCTTATTGTTTTTTTTTTTTTTTTTTTTTTTTTTTGTTTTTTGTTTTTTGTATGTGGTTTTTGAGAACAATATTGAAAAGCTAGGCTCTCTTGTGATGTGAAATCTGATCAACTTCCAGGAAGTTATCCATTATCATATTATAGATATAACTTTAATTGGCAGTCACAATTACATTTTTCCTGCCTCTTAAATTGTACAGGATTGTGAGTTTCTTTTCTTTTTAAACAGTTACAATTTCTGTTTCATATACATGTATGAGAGGCCATTAAATGTTTTGAAGTTATATTTTGTAGCCCATGGCTCCTCTTCATCCTTATTGACACATAGGGATTTTCATATGTTTGAGGTTACCCTGAATCTAAACCCCAAAAGACCTCTTCTGAGTTTTGTCAGAAATTACATTTTATTGCTCTTTGAGAAACCATTTAATTTTGTTGCCAAGTTTTATTTGTCCCAATAGAAAGCATGTTCTTTGATGATAGCAACTTTCTCACTTTTATATCTGTTTTTCCAGCACCTCTCACATCCTAGGCACTTAATAAATGCCCACTGATTGTTTGAAAGTGCTATACTAAACATTGTAGGGAATAAAAAGAACTATAATGTATTTGCCATCAACTGGCTGGGGAGCCTGACATTACAATTGAATTGGGTTGAAGAGGGGAGAGGATAAGAAGGAGGAGAGGTTGCATTTGTTCTTGATTAAGATGAAGTTCAGAGATATGAATAAGAATGAAAAATTCTCTATTCTATTTTATAGGTTATAATATTGAAAAATATTAATGCAAAGGAGTAGATCTAACGGACATGATTGGAAAAGACAACTTATTTTTGATTGTTTCAGTGTCTGCTCTTATGTTCTTACAACACTTCAATGTTTACAAAATAAATAATTAAATTTAATAGCCATTCATTAATTATGATGTAGCAGTATAAACCCTGGATTTGGATTCCTGGTTTGAATCCCATTCTGCCATTACTGGTGTGATTTTGGATAAATTGCAACATTTCTGGGCCTAAAATTAAATCCTCTTGAAGATCACTTTAGGTTCTAAATCTATGATTATTTCATATTTAGCCCTTACAGTAGGGGGAACTCTGGAGTAGATATAAAATCTAGGTTAGTGGTAATGGATCAACGTGATAATGGGTATCAGGAAAATGTATTCTCAGATGTGTGTTCAAAACTGACCTTATTTATTGACTGGATGACACTGGGCAAGGCACTTCATCTTTTTCTGCCTTAGTTTTCCCATCTGTAAAATTTAAGATAATAATAACACCTATTCCTCAGGGTTGGTGTAAGGATTAAATGGGATAATATTCTCAATGTACTTTGTAAACCTTAGGGCACTGTATAAGTGCTTTTGCTGTTGTTCAATTATTTTTAGTCATGTTTGATTCCTTGAGACCCCATTTTAGAGTTTTCTTGGTAAAGATATTGTAATGGCTTGCTATTTCCTTCTCCAGGTCATTTTTACAAATGGGGAAACTGAGGCTAATAGGGGTTAAGTGATTTGCCTAGAGACACATAGTAAGTGTCAGACCAGATTTGAATTCTGGAAAATGAGTCTTCCTTACTCTAGGACCAACGCCACCTAGATGTCCCTCCAAATACTAGCTATTATACAAAATTTAGATGAGACACCTCAAGGAGTCTCCTTTCACATTATTTGTATTGTATTGTATTACTCCTCTTCACATAGTAGGAATCTTTCTGTTTCACATTTTTCCCTTTCATGCATTCTACATTTGAGTCACAGTAGGATTCTAATGATTCTTCAAACACCTATAATTTGTTACCTGTGTGTCTTCATGTAGAACATTTTTCTTGACTTATGCCAGGAATGTATTTCTCTTCAGTCTCATTTATGGAAATAGTTTTCTTTCTTTGAGGTCTAGCTCAGATGCTGCATGGTCATAGACCATGTTTGTTTGTTCCCTCCAGCTAAAAGTTCTGTCTTTCTTCACAGAATTTTCTTAAGCATTTTGGGTGTACCTTTGTCCTTTAACAATTTATCTTGAGTCATTCTTCTTTGGGTACATGCTGTATATCCTTTATAACTTCCTTCCTAATCATATTGTAAGTTCCTTGGGGGCAGATAGTATTATCTTTCCTCTTCATATCTCCAATGTCTAGTGCAGTACTTTGCACATATTAGGTGCTTAATAAATGTTTTTTAATCAGAAGGGTAAATGCTATATATACATCACACATGTATTTATGTGGTTATTTAGTAAAATAACTAGTCTTGTCCAATTCTTTGTGATCCCAATGAGGGTTTTCTTGGCAAAGATACTAGAATAATTTGCTATTTTCTTCTCCAGTTCATTTTATAAATCAGGAAACTGAGGCAAACAGGGTTAATTGTCTTTCCCAGAGCCATAAAATTACCAAGAATTTGAGGCCAATTTGAACTCAGGAGGATGACTTTAGGCCCAGTACTTTTATCCACTGTGACACCTATCTGCACTGATACAAACATTAGAGATATGCAGTGTCTTCAGTGAGATGACAGAAAACTAAGGGGAGATGATAAAGGAAGACATCCCGGAGGAGGTGTTGTCAAGAAAATAATCTATTAATTAAATTTGACTTACTGTGTACAAGTCACTATGCTATATATTGGAGATATAAAGATAAAAATAAAATATGTAGAGGACTTTCTGTGTAAATACATGGAGGTAGAAGCTAAAATGTTGAATTCAAGAAATAATTAATGGTTTGGTTGGGTGGGAACATGGAGTTCTTTCAAGGAAGTGGTATTAAAGGTAGAAAGTTAAGCAGAAACCAGAGTATTGAAGGCATTAAATGCTGATTTGTATTTAATCTCAGAGACAATAGGAAGGTTTAGAGCATGGGAATGATTTGGTGAGATTAATCCTTAAGAAAAAGATGATTTTGGCAGTTAAGTAAGTGATGTATTAGAGAGGATATAAAACGTTTTGAGATCAGTAATTATTATTTTTAAATTGTTATACATTCTGAATTATTTACCAACTATGGAAAGAAATGGCAGTATAGACAATGTAAAATTAATTTATGCTGTGTTTTTGAAAGGATGTAGTATTTACATGTGTATATATGATATTTGGTATCTTGGAAATTAACTTTTAAAAAAAGAAACAAAAAAGCTAACCAGTTATGAAAACCAAATACAGGAAGAACTGGATACCTGGACATTTTTCTTACCTATATATATATATATATATATTTCCTTATTGTTAAGGGTGTGCTAGTATAATTAACAACTAGATCTTATTTGACCTGAATCATTAACATTTTCTCCATTTCCTTCTTAGGTCTAGACAATGAACAAAACAATAAATTGAACCCAGATTAATGAAATTTGCCAATTTCTGAAGTATATGTGCTCACAGGAAAAACTTTAACAATCAACCTTCACATTTCTTTAGACTTTTGCTTGATTTATTTTCTTTTAGAGTTTACCTGGAATTGGAGGAGGAGAAAGAAATCTGAATATAGTGTGTTTAGCAATTGTGAGTTCCAAAATAAACAGATGGAATTATATCAACAAAGTCACAAATAAGATTATGTACCATATATATTGAGAATCCAATATTATTAGCAAAGCAAGAACTTAATAGAATGGTACTATGAATAAAATTGAAAACAAAATAAGTCCAATGATAGACATACCCTAATTTGAGAATTAACTTTATGTCTATAATAACATTCTAGTGATATTTGTCCTTTACAATATATTTTGAATCTTTTAGTTACTAATCAATGAGACAACATTTGTTTTTCAGTTATGTCTGACTCTTTGTGACTCCATTTGAGGGTTTCTTGACAAAGATAGTAGAGTGGTTTACCATATTCTTATTCAGTTCATTATACATGAGAAAACTGAGGCAAATGAGGTTAAGTGATTTGCCTAAGGTCATAGAATTAGTAAGTGTCTGAAACTGGATTTGAACCCCAGACCCTGTAGACAGTCAACTAGATGCTGAAATAGAATAAAATAACAATATATGTTAAGTATTTTTCAAAGCTTGAAACTCAATATAGGGGGCAGCTGGGGGCAGCTAGGTGGCACAGTGGATAGAGCATCAGCCCTGAATTCAGGAGGACCCGAGTTCAAATTTGGTCACAGACACTTAACACTTCCTAGCTGTGTGACCCTGGGCAAATCACTTAACCCCAGCCTCAGGGAAAAAACAAAAAAGAAACTCAATATAAATTTGAATTATTATGCATACCATTGTTAGGGGCTAACCATGTGAATTGTGTTAGTACAGTGTGATACAATAAAATAACCCCCATGATATAAGTTAAGATTCCTGGGTTTTAGTCCTGACTTTGCCAGTAACTTGCTGTGACCTTTCATGCCAAGTTGTTTGAACTCTCTGAGCCTTAGGCTTTTATCTAAGGAAACCTAATTCTACTTGTTCTGTGCTCCTCAAAGCTTATTGTAAGGATCAAATGTGATCATTGTGAGAGTATACCTTTTAAAAGTTAAAAGACAATTAGGAAGGAAGGAGGAGGAAAAAAGAAAAGAAGAATGAAAAAATAAAGGATGGAAGGAAGGAATAAAGAAGGAGGAAAAGAAGAAACATTTATTTAATATGGGTCAGGTACAATGCTAAGTGTTTTAGCGAAGGGAGGGAATAAACATTTAGATAGGACTTACTATGTGTCAGGCACTGTTAAGCACTTTACAACTATGATATAATTTACTTTATAGATATAGAGTAGGACTATAAAGTAGGCTTTCTTTTTAAAATATTTCTTTTCTGACACTGATACTTCAATGGATGAGTGATCCAATCAAGGTGGGACTTCCTTACTAATAGTGCTGATGCAACACATCTAAATCTCTTCATCCTGTATGATTCTTTGTGTCTTCCCATGAATGCCTATGCAATATGCTGATGGCCTACCAATGGATTACTTGGTGGATTCCAGTGGAGTACTTGTAACCTGTCCAGTATTTTTGCCCTTGAATTCTGTGGTAGTGTGTGTGTGTGTGTTTATCTGATCCTTTCACAGCATCATCACAAATTATATGTACACACATGCATATATATAAATACACACATATACTGCAGCAGCATCACAAATTATATGTATATGTATATATAACATTTTTATTAAATTTGTGATGATGTGTGACAGATCAAATGAGTTCTATATGCTGTCCATCTATACAATATAGTTTGAACAATAGATATTCTTCATCCACTTCACTTTTCCTGCATTCATAGTGAGGTCAAATACTTTCAACTGATTTTGGATCTCATTGAGGAGACTCTGCAATGTTTGGGGCTTAATGGAATATGAATAATGCCATCTACAAACAGGAACATGTGGAGGATGTTAATTTGGATTTCATGCTTTCTTTAAAATGTATTGATATCTTTTGTTTTTACATTACTTACCTCTCCCGCTGTTTCTCTCCTGACATTTCTCTCCTGCCATTTCCCTTTCTAGAGACCTATTCTTTAAGATAAAGAATGAAAAAGGATGAAGAAAAAATTCAGTAAAACGAATCAATATATTAAAAAATCTTAACACATGCAGCATTCCATGCCTATGGTCCCTCACCTCTGCAAAAAAGTGGGACTAAGTGTTTTTACTTATCTTTTCACTGAGGCCATACTTAGTCATTATACTTTTTCAGCATTTAATTTCAATTGTTTTGTCATTATTCTTTTGATTTACTTTGTTGGATTGTACATATTGTTTTCTTAATTCTGCTTTTAGCAATTCATATAAGTGTTTCCATGTGTCTCTGCTTTCATTATATTTGTCATTTGTTACAGAATAGTAATATTCCATTACATTTATTTACCAACCAATGGCCATCTATTCTATTAACAATTCTTTGTTCCCACAAAAAATGTTGGTATAAATATTTTAGTGGGAACTTTTCTTTTGTCTCATCCTCCTCCTTAATACTAGCTTACAAATAGTATGGAGAATGTGTTTACCTGTTTTTATACTTTTTTTGATAGTAAGAATCAGTTTGTCCAACAAAGCTATTTCTATTGTTACATTCTTTTAGGAATCTTGTATGATTTCAATATAAACGTGGACAATATCATGTTAGAGGAGATTTTCCAAGGCAACATTTTGTCCTATCGAATCAAATGCTTTTATAAAGACAACAAAAAATAAACACAGTGGGATCTTGTGTTCTCTGAACCTTTCAGTTAATTCTGTAACTGTGAAGTTGTGGTCTTTTATACAATTCTGTTTGGAAAAGATTGTCTATTACCTTCCCATAACTTTATTACAGATTTACTTGATGTATGCATCAAGATCTTCATAAATATTATTCTACTCTGTTTGGGGGATTTAAAAGCATTTGGGAAAAGAATTGAAAATTCTAATACCAGTAGCCCTTTCTTATGTTTGGGTTTTATCTCACACAAGTGGAATCAGGGGACACCTAGAGATGGGAACCTCAAGGGGAAGCCAGAGACAACAAAGGAAAACTAAAACCAAAGTGGCCATTGGACATCTTTGGGCCATGGTAGAGAAGGAATAATCATCCTTGCAGAAGCTATTCCATGGTCTGAGTATCCCAGCTTCAGTGCTGGAGAAGATTAGATTTTTATGTTTTCCTCAGGGTAGCAATGATATGGGGCTGGAAGCCAATATCATTAAAATTAGGGCCACAAAGTGAGGCAGAATAATGTAGTGGATAGAGGACTGGACTTGAAGATAGGAAGAGCTGCATTCAAATATTATCTAAAACATTGGCTGTGTGATCCTGTACACATCATTTCATTTTTCAGTGTGGTACTCTCATCTACAAAATGAGGGAGTTGGACTAGATGGCTCATAATTCTCTAAAGCTATGTTCCTATGATCTCTGTGATAAATAGTGACATTTACTGGAGTATTATAGACCAACTTACTTCCAAAAGCAGTAGTCAAAAAGGCCAGGGACAGGCATTTTATAGAGATTGTCAGCATCTTACTAAGGTACAGTAGAATAAACCAATAGAATGATTTATCCCCTCTCATGTTACATGGAGAGAGGCACCCATTAATGAGGCTGAATGGGGTACAGAAGTTTCTAATTCAAAAGATTCCAGGTATAGAAAATTATGGAAAAGTGAAAGAAAACTAGGGAGGAGGACATGTCTAGGATAGAGATACTCTGTTGCAAGGAAGGCTAGGCTTTTTTATGAGAAGATTTTAAAAAACTACTCAAAGTAGAGGTAAGAAAGTAGGTGTATGGATCAATAATTATCATTTTTTTCTGATTCATTTTTTCATCACAATTAAGTCCAAGATTTTCTCCCAGTATATCAGTTTCAGATATCCTGTGAATCAGTCCATCTGAACCTTCAGAACTGTAGTTTCTTTGGTCTAATGCATCTAGGCATTTCCACATCCTTATGGAGTATGCTGGGACTAGATTTCTCAGAATAATTAGGAATTTCTTAAAGAGTTTATCAGAAATACTTCTGATCCTAAGTAGCTATGACATCTTTTAATTTCATAAAATTTTAGAGCTGTAAAGCATTTAAAAAGGTCATTTAATCCTACTCTAGATCTTGTCACTACCCCAACCAAAAATCTTCAATGGCTTTTCATTGCCTTAAAAAGAAAGTAGAGCTCAGCTGCTTGCCATTCAAAGACTTCCACAATCAGGCAATAACCTACCTTTCCAGACATATTTCTCACTACTTTCTTTCTTTTGAAGACACTCCAGATAAATTAGGTTATTGTGTTTCTTTGATATATAGCCTGTGCTTTCTTGTCTTTGTATTTTTTCTTTTTCCTAGAGTCCCTTCCCCCAATTTCTATCTGTTGAAACCTACCGGTTATTTGGGGTCTATTTCAAAAGCTACCTTTTCTGAAAAGCCTTCCTTCATTCCCTGTAAGCAGGTTTTAACAATCCTTCCTATAAATCTCTATTGCCCTACCTTTTATAACACATCATATTATGCCTTATGTCAAAATTATTTCTATGTTTCCTCTGCTAGATGCTAAACTGACTGAAGGTAGAGATTATGTCTTATTTATCTGTGAGTAATCTTTCATAGCACTCAACATAGGAGTCTGTATATAATTTGCCATCAGACATTATTTGTTGAATTAAAATTAATTGGATGTAAGCCACATAAAGTAGAGAATTGTATGTGTTATAGGGAAGTAAATTCTACAATATTTCTTGGCACAATAACTTGTTTTTATTATTATTTGAGTGATAATTCCTTATGTTGAGCCTAAATATCACTTTCTGTACTCTAAATCCTTTTTTCCCCAAATATAAACCCTAGAACATATCATATACCTGGTGATAGATAATTCCTAAAATACCTACCTCACAGCATTGTTGTAAGGAAAATACTTTGTAAGCACAAAAATGGTATATAAATAAATGTGAGTTATTATTGTTATTTTGCACGCTGAGTTTCAACCCTGAAAAGCAACAAATTACAAAAATGTACTTTGTTGCTTTGGTTCAGCTTAGTATCAGGCCCATTCAGAACCAATAGTTGAAGCTCCTATTAGGGAAATGTAGAAGGTCTGGATTTGGGTCTTCATTTTGTGCAGGATATCAGAGAGGGATCACAATCCAGCTTCAATTCTATGTTCCTAGCTCATGTTGTTTTATCAAGATTACTTTTTACTTCCAGATTTATGATTTTCATGTTGAAATATTTAGAGGTATGTGTTTGTATTTTACAATATGAGGCATATTCATCCTTAAATACAAAGCCCTGTTTTTATTGACATTGTTAGGGTCCTATTATCATGGACTGCATAGCTCTACCCAAAAGAATAGGGAAGATCTCAAGAGGTCTTGGTCTTGATCAAGGAGGGACTTACCACTGAGTTTATGATTACTATTTTGCCCTTTTATATATTATTCATTCCTCAGCTCTGCTTCCTAGAATCTTTCTCCTGACTCAAGACATCTCAAGCACAACCTTTGACATATCTTATACCCTAACTGCTAGTACCCCTCTGCCCCTCCTCCTGAAAAAAACCAACTCTCTTGTTGTAACAATTTTGTATTCATTTTTGTTCTGTTTATAAGATATACTTATATATCTCACCCATTGCAATGTAATATCCTCTCCGTTATAACATAAGTTCAGGAGTAGCTAAGTGACACAATTGATAGAGCACTGTCATTGGATTCAGTAGGACCTAAGTTCAAATGTGACTTTAGATACAACACTTAACTAGTCGTGTGACCCTGAGAGTTCACTTAACCCTGAATGTCTTGGAAAAAACCATTGCCAAATAACAAGCTCTCTCTATAGAAAACTGTTTAATTCACTGTATTTGTATCCCTACTGCCTACCTCAGTATACTCAACATTTGATGATTGCTCAGTTGAGAACTTAAGTATTTTGCAGTTCACCTTAAATCTAAGATTTTCTTCAGGGACATAGGATGTAAGAGAGCACAAAAATATAAATAGGCTAGAAGATCTTTTTTGCTTATCTTCCTTGCAAAATGCATAGCATTGTCACTGTAGTACAATGAGCCAACTGAATTCCAGACCAGGGTAATCTTTACTTTTGTCTACTGCCTCTAGGTAGCCTCAGAAGAGAGGTTGGTATGTCTTTGTTAGAGTGAATAGTTGCAGCTGTTGTCTCCTACACTACAGATCAACTGTTTTACTTTCTGGATTGTAGTAATGATGTTCTTTCTTTAAGACTGGTCCTTTTTCCTTTCTCTTCCTGGAGAAAGAAGGGTGCCCCTATCTCATCATATGCTCTTGGTAGGGGATCAGCTAGAGGCTACAAAGGTCTTGTCATTATCTTGGTATTAGTCTATTGCCCTCTCCTAAATTAGGGATTCTGTACTATATAATTGGTTTCAGTATATCCTCTTCCTTCCTTCCTTCCTTCCTTCCTTCCTTCCTTCCTTCCTTCCTTCCTTCCTTCCTTCCTTCCTTCCTTCCTTCCTTCCTTCCTTCCTTCCTTCCTTCCTTCCTTCCTTCCTTCCTTCCTTCCTTCCTTCCTTCCTTCCTTCCTTCCTTCCTTCCTTCCTTCCTTCCTTCCTTCCTTCCTTCCTTCCTTCCTTCCTTCCTTCCTTCCTTCCTTCCTTCCTTCCTTCCTTCCTTTTCCTCTTCTTCCTCTCTCTTTCTCTTTCCCCTCTCTTCCCTTATTTTAAAAATTTTTATTGATGTGTTTTATTTTTACATTATAAACATTTACAGATGAGATGTCTTTTGTAACAAAATAAAAATTAAGTAAAAGTAATAATATGACCTCATCTGAAAGTGCATGTAACATTTCACATCTGTAATAACCCACTACTTCTCAATTAAAAAAAAACAAAAACAAAAACAAAAAAGGAAAAGAAAAGAAATATATTTTCCTCTTCCTGTGTCTACCTCATTGGGAAAAAATAAAAATAAATTTCTTGTTAAAAATATGGATAGTCAAGTAAAACAAATTCCCTCAGTGGCTATATATAGAAATATGTTTATTTATCATTTTGCATCTTAATCAGTTAATGATCAGTCAATAAATATTGATTAGGGTCCTGTTATGTCCCAGGCATTGTGTTAAGTTCTGGGAATACAAAGAAAAAAAAAGACAGTCCCTGCTCTCAAAAACTTATATACCAGTAGGGAAGATACAGGGGGGGGAAAAGCAACTTAGCAAACATGCTATTGAAGATACTCAAGTGAGGGAAGAAACTAGAGTTAAAGGATATCTGTAAAAGCTCCTTGCAGAAGGCGGAATTTTGGCTGAGACTTGAAGGAAGCCAAGAAGGGAGAACATTGTAGGCATGAGGGACAGGCAGATAGACTGTTGTTCAAGAAAGTGCAAGGAGGCCAGTGTCACTGGATTGCAGAATATATGATGGGGTGTAAGATGTAAGAAGACTTGAAGGGTGTGAGGGCCAGATTATGAGGGGCTTAAAATGCCAAACATATTTTTGTATTTGATCCTGGGGGAAATAGGGAATTTATCGGAGTATGAAAGTGACAGGCTTGCATTTTAGGAAGATCACTTTGCAAGTTCAGTGTAAGATAGATTAGAATGGGGAGAGACATGAGGCAGGCCAGTTAAACAGCAGGTCCTTGTAGTAGTAGTTCAGGTATGAAGTGAAGAGAGCCTGTGTGATGACAAAGGAGAGAAGGGGAAACTGAGATAAAATTGATTGGAGTTTCACAATTGTGGTATGGTGATGGACCTGTCATACCACATAAATACATGAGATTCTCAGGCACAAAAAGCCCTTCTGAGCTGTCCTTTAAGGTTTTGCTTAGGCCTTCCTAAAAAGTCCTACCAGCACCAATCCAAAATATCCTCATTTGGTTGAATTTACTTTTATAAGGTATCAACAGTCAAAATCCCTGAAACTACATTCTGTTTGCAGAGGTGGTAGCCCAAATGATCCGAAATCCTATTTTAATGTGTTAATGATAATTCTCTACTAGGGCTTTTTTTCTTCCTTGTTTTTTTCTTCCCCAGTTAAATTGTTTAACTAGATTATTCTTTCTTCCCCTGCTTTCCCTTCTGTGACTCAATTACACTTGGAGATCTGTTCAGAAGGTCCATAACCTGGTTTTAAAGACTGGACTACACTGATCTAAGAAGGCCAGTGTTTCTTCTTCCTGCTTTTGGAGTATATATTTTTTAAAATGACAGGCTTATAAGTAGTAGTGCTATTGTACTGAAGGTTATAGAAAAACCAATCAATGAACCAATAAACATTTATTAAGTGCTTACTGTTGCCAGACATTGTCCTAAGTGCTTGGGATACAAATAAAAAGAATGAAACAATCCCTTTAAAAAAGTAATTCTGTGAGTTAGGGCTGATAACTTAATGTACTCTAAACACAGAGGTTAGTAGTTACAAAATCACAGAGGTAGGAGATGGAATGTCACATGTGAAGAATGGAAAGAAGGTTCAGATTGTCTGGATCATGGTGCAGAAGGATAATGCATAACAAAGCTGGAAAAATAGGTTGGAGCTAAGTTATGAAGGTCTTTAAAATTTATTTTTTCCCCCAGAGGCAATAGGGAATCACTGGAGTTTATGGAGAAGGGGAGTAGCATAGTTAAAGAAAATCACATTGACAGTAGTATGAGGATGGATGGAGGGGGGAGAAATTTGAATAAGAGAGACCAGTTAGGAGGCTATAACAAATAATCTAAGTAAAAGATAATGAGAATGTGAACTTAAGTTGTGATTTTTGTGAATAAAGAGATAAGATGTAGCATAGCTGGAAACAATATGGTCTGGTAATTGATTAAATATGTGGTATCAAGATTACAAATCTAGAAAAAGAATATTTGTGGCACCTTTGACAGAAATAGAGAAGTCTGAAAGAGGAGTGAGTGTAATGGAAAGGTAATAAGATCAGTTTTCTACATATATTTGAAATGTGTCCATGACCTCTAGTTTGAAATGTCCAATAGGCAATGAGAGAACGTGATACTTATTATATCCATGAAAGCTAATGAAGTTATCGAGAGAAGCTGTGTAGAAAGAGGAGCGGAGAATACTCAGAACAGAACTTTAGAGAACATCAATATTTAGCAGGCATGATATTGATGTTGAACCAGTGATGGAGATTGAAAAAAAGAACTCTTAGATAAGTAGGAAGAGAACCAGGAAAAAGTAGTAAGTATCCTTGTCATTCTCACCTATGTATTGCTGTGCCTTTGAGGTTTTGAAGTGGTAGAGTTAAGAAGAGGGAGGAAATGTTATTTTATAAGCCTGTATTACTTGTTCTGGTACCATGATCTCTGTCTGCCAAAGAATTACAATCTCTGACTCAAAAAAGATCCAAGAAAATAGTGGAAGGCTTCAGAGGTGTTGTCAAGGATTTAACAATTACTAACTTTGGGACAAAGAGTCATTACTGCATAGGCCTTTAGCATATAATATATCTATAGTCTCAAGCAGTTGGTAGCATAATCTAATGAACAAGACTTTTTCTTAGGCACCTGTGGAACACAAAAGAATACAAATGCTGATATACAGGGAAACTACAGAGCTAAGTGGAGTCTCTTGAGATGAACTATTTTGCCATGATAAAAATCTTGCCAATCTCTCTTCCAAAAAGTCCAGCTCAATTGCTATAAGATAAGGCCAGCTTGACATTAACCTAGAAGCCCACATTTTCCTTGAATTCTTCTGTTGCCTGCAGGCAGCTTCAGAGTGAGAGATGAGTTGGTGACTTCATTAACATTATTAGCAACAGCTGCTGTCTTCCTGCCCCACATATCAATTTCACTATCTTCCTTCTTAGAATAAAAAATTTTTATAGTTAACTAAAAATCATGAAAAATTGTAATTTCATATTAAGTACTCTGAGAAGCCAAGTAGTCTGCAAACCAAATCATAGTATCTGAAGGCCACACTTAAACTAACCAAATGGTAAAAAAACTCTAGAACTAAAAATATAAATTAGGTTCCACATATTACAAAAATCCTGAATTATATTCTGCAAAATAGGGACCTGAAAAAATGAGTGAATTTGTACTTTGTATTCTCTGGTAAAAGAGGATAGATCTGGGAATTGTGTATTATGGATTGTGTATCTACTACAGAAGTTAGATGGAATTATAGACTATGGCAAAGTTTATTCATTCATTCATTCTACAATTATGAAAAATCCATGATTCAATGTGTATTTTAATTAAATTATATTCAACGAGTAATCATTAAATGTGAACTGTATTCAAGGCATTATACTTGATATAGGTGAATACATAGAGATCTTACAATCTTGTTGGAGTAATAAGATGTGTACAAAAATGAATAAAAAGCAGATTAGGATATTATAAATGCTTAAGAAAAAAGATTAAGAGGTACTTTTAGTAGAGAGGAAGAGAAGATGCCTACTGGCTGGTTGGATTGGATCACAGAAGGGAACAAAATCACCTTAAGCATCCATATATAATTTCCCAAATGAAGTTTCAGAGTTGGAAGGAAATTGAGAGATCATGTAGTCCAACCCTTATCTGAATAAGAATTCCTTCTATAACATGCTTGACAAGGGGTCATTTAGTTTTTGTCTGAAGACTCTTCATGAGGAAAAAGCCATTCCTCTAAGGTAGTCTCATTCCCTTTTCAGTTAGCCATAGTGGACATTATTCAAAAATGCTTGGACCCAGTGTTTTGTTCTTACTCACAATGTCAAAATAGACATACCAACATCAATTTAATAACTTCTACTTACTTTGAGAAGACTATGAGAGTTTAAAAAAGTCACTGGAAAGCAAGTTTCCCATTTCATAATATGTTTTTAGCTTCTTAAGGTTTTGATTCCCTATCAAATGGGGGGATTTGTATAATGGGAGCTTAAAGGGTCAGTAACAATACATCTTATTCTTGGGTCAGACACTAAGTTGAGTGTAAGAAGTGAAATAATAATTATTATTAAAGAAATGCTCTTCTGATTTAAAGGAGAAATATTTAGCATAATCATCAGTGGAGGTATTCTTGGTTTATTCATCTTGTTCATGCCTTATTTATGCATTAATTAATAGAATGTTAAAATGATCAGTCATCAAAGAGAGTAAAAGCCTTCCAGAAGCAATGTGGGCTGGCTGGTTGTTGGGTGTTTCTCTTTTATAATTGTTGGCGTGTCATTGCATCATAGTTTGACTCAGATCTGTGTTAAAGAGAGGGTCTAAAATCCTGTGAGTGGTTTGAAATGCCAGGTTTGTTTTTGCAAAATCAGTAGTGAAATAGCTTTTTCATTATATGCAATCCCAGTTGAAATCTAAAGACATGGCATTCAAGAAAACCTGAAATATTCATGTTGTCTTAGAACCTTAGAGGTAGAATCAGTGATGTGCTGGAGCCAGCCTATATTGGCTCTGAGAAGTAACTTAAATTTATTGTGTAAGGTCTTATACCAGAAACTGGTAAATTATACAAACCATGGAATGCTTTAATGTTTGTTGATTGTCTAGACTTAAGAAAATGATGGGAAAATGTTATAATTCGGATTAAATTTAAAAGGGTGTCATGTGTATATCCTCTTTCCTCCCCAAGTTGGTTGTTAAACATTTATCAGCATATCCTTGGTTAAAACCATAGTATGTTATATCAAGTCCATAAATTAAAAATTAAAATGAAATTCTGAATATAATTTCAACTTAGCCAAATCCAAGAACATTTGAATTAAAAGGAAAATTTGAAGTAGTAGTTTGTGGAATCAAGCCAGGTGTCTTGACTTTATAATATAAATATATCTTCATTGTGGAGTACCAGCTAGTTCCTTGGAGGGCTTCGGGGTCAGCCAGAGTCAGGATAAATTGAAGTTCTTGGTCTTCAGGGGAAGAAGTGCAGGAGACAGACAAATTTCCATGAGGCTTGCCAATGATGTATCTTGGATTCTCAAGTCCAAAGTCACCAACCTCTCTCCTCCTCTTCCTGCCACAAAGTGACTCTGGCTTGTCTCACCCCACTCTCTTGCCTACAACTATCTTAAGATTAAACATTGAGTAAGCACCAAACAGTGAGAAGAGCCATTTATCCAAAATATATATGCTAATAGAGTCATCGTCTAACATCGAATAGGTAATTAGCCTTAAGTGCTTGGTTGTCTGATTCAAGTACACCTTTTCATAGTTTCAGCCCTTTACATCTCCCAATTTCTTTTGTTTTAGAACACAGGTGGTTACACCATCCCTGACTTCTCAGGGAGGTGAGAACTCCAAAAAGGAGGTGCTCACACCTTCCCTGATTTCTCAGGAAAGGAGGTGAAAACACTGAAAAGGAGGTGATCACCCCCTCCCCCCACTTCTCAAAAAGGGAGGTGAAAGCTCTAAAAAGGAGATGATCACGCCCTCCCTGACTTCTCAGGAAGAGAGATGAAAAACGCCAAAGTGAAGTGGGGAGTCAAGTCAGAAATTGTTAGCGGGTTTCTGGGCTGAAGGGTCTTACTAGAAACAGGTCTGCACAAACCCATCAGCATGGGAGGTATTTCACAAGCACATAGCAATAATGCACAGGCTATTAGTGATGACTCTCCCCACAGTCAGTGCAGGCTCAATGTGATGTAACAAACATGAATTGCACATGCAAATAGTGATATAACAAACAATATGAATCAACATGGTTTGTAAAAGATTTCCAAAAGTCCTAGAAGGAGGGTATGCAAACATCAGTCACACATATACCTTCTTCAGCAGCCAAGAGATAGTCCAAAACCAATCTATTGTCCATTACTTCATGTATCAAGGAATCCAATGATTCCCACAAGTTTTTGAAGTCCTGCAACACATCATATAGTTCTCCATCACATTACAAAAGAATATCAAAACATACAGTTCTACATCTTATTTTGAAATTTATAGTGGACATATATATAGTACAGTCTTACTGTATAATTTTATATTTGTTGGAATGATAGCACAAATCAATTCCATAATGATTATAAAATTTGTTGACAGCTAATTTTAAAGATATCTGCATTTTATAAGGCCACCTAGCATAATATCTGGTACATAGTAGAAGCTTAAGAAATGTTTGTTTAATTGAACTGAATTAGGAGGTCAATAGAAGACAATTCTATTGACCTTGGGTTCATGCAACAGGAAAATATAGCCAATTAAATTAATATTTCTGAATGTTTAAATTTAAATTTTATTTAGTTAAACCAAAAAGGAGTATAATGTTTAAAAAACTCCTCCCACCCAATGAAAAAAACGAAAAAGAAAGCTTATATTGTTACTTGTCCTACTTTACATATTGACAATGAAGAAATTATTTCTTTATTAAGATTTTAGTTGATCCAAGGCATTCATGTTAAGAAGACACATCTGAGTTAGAAAGCTATTGCAATTTAAATTAATCTGAAGCACTGAAAAGGTTGATTAATTGTTTTCATAAGGAAGTCTTTTGTTCTCATTTAGTTTTGTTTCAATTTTCAATATTTTTATAGAAGCATGTTGCATAAATTTTGCTGATGAATATAGGCTAAAATATGACTTCTCCATAAGCAAAAAAATGATAAATTCCTCTTTTCTTATTTTTTATATTAGAAAAGTCTGAAGGTATATTATAATTGCACATGGCATTGTGGGATTTAAATGTGTTATATATTTTATATGTGACTTGAAAAATGAACATGAGTCTAGAGGGGGGTGGGATGATGCAAGCAGTTCTTGGTATGATACAAATGTATTTCGATTTATGCATTCTTTCCAAAATGATTATTGATTACCTAAATAAGCAGGCGATTCTTCTCTTTCAGAACTTTGCTGAAAACACCATGAATGAACTTCTTGGCTGGTATGGTTATGATAAGGTTGAATTGAAAGATGGCGAGGATATTGAATTCAGGAACTACCCTACAGATGGGGAGAGCCGGCAGCACATTTCTGTTCTCAAAGGTAATGACATTTAATGTTCCTTTGTTCATGCAAAGAAGGATGAACTATCTCAACCTGCCAGAATAGAGTTGCAATGGGACTCATGCTTTGTAGCCTATTCCAATGGCTGATTTAAATGTACATCTCCAACAAGATTTTTCCATAAGCAGGATCCAATAGAATGTGAGAGTGCAATATAAAAAAAATAGGAACTTACTATTATCTCTCCACCAACAGTAATATTATGGCAGAGCCACACAAAGTTATATACTTGAGGTTTCAGGATTCTGCCAAAAACACAATAAAAGGAGAAAATATTGCTTATAACTTTTGAACTCCTGAGCTCTTTTACTATTAAAAAAATCCTGGGACTAAATCTTCTTTGTCAAGAGTCAGATCATCAAAATACAAGTGAGAACCCAGATTACTTTGAAAATGATTTTTTTTGGCCTATTTCCTTCTCCCCACTTTCATCTCACCACGGGAGTGTTAATAAAGCATAGTGTTGGAAGTATGAGTTTTTGAGTTGGGATTCAATTGTGAGCAACATCCTTCGATCTTGTGTTGTTCATGAAAATTATTCCCAAACTTAAACAATAGGAGTTTTGTCTTTGGATTCTTCAGCCAGTCTTGATTGCAGGTAGGTAAGAAGAAGAGGAATGCTACAGATTCAGAATGTAGCAATATACCTGGATCTTAACTTATCTAACAAATATTCTCTTAATGCTGAGATATAGAGAAGAAATAATGGCAACTTTTTATGTTACAATGGCCTGTCGTGGGCCATATGAATGGTCAACTATGCTTCCTCATTAAGGAAATCCACAACTGGGCTCTTCTGGGTATTGATAGGGGGACTTATGAATCCTTGATTCAGGAAGATTACTAGGTAGAGATGAAAAAGATATGTGTGAAAAAAAATCCTCCCTCTGACAAACAACAAACAATAATCCACCACACTCTTTAGGGATACTCATAAACCATTTATGAAACTAATTGCATGTTGTTATTGATAATTTGATCAGTATTTGTATTCCACTGAAAATCCTGTCAGTATAAACTACCTTTTCAAATATTTTATTCCCAGTCTCCAAGGTAATACATTTCCTTCTTATATGACAACAAATAGAATGTAAATGAGCTGTGCTACAGGCATGTGAAATTGAATATATGTGACAAATTTTTTATTCAGCTTGATATGAAATTGTGTACATTATATTATCTAGATAACTTCATCAATTTTTCTGTAAATAGAAAGATGCAAGTCATGAGTTTATATTCTATAAACTAATAGTTCATGTAATACCTGGCCTTCGTATTAATCTTTTTATCTGAGAGAGGCAAGGGGTGAGTGCCGAGGGAAAAAAAATTCTTTAATGGATGAGCAACTTACTTCCTTTATTTGTTGTTTTGGGAGACTTCATTATTTAAGAACTTGAGTTCTTTCCCAGGTAAAAGTTACTAAACTCATATTCTTAAAATACCATTAAATTTATAAGATAAGCATTCTTTCTTTTTATAGTCTTGCCTGCTAACATGAATATGTTTTTGTGAAAATGTACAAAGTAGAATAAAAAGAAGACTGGCTTTTTTTTGATGAGGCAATTGGGATTAAGTGATTTACCTAGGTTGACACAGCTAGTAAGCATTAAACATCTGAGGTCAGATTTGAATTCTTGTTCTCCTAACTTCAGGGCTGGTGCTTTATCCATTACCACCTAGCTGTCTCAAGAGGACTGGATTTTAAGTTGGAGATCAGAGTTTGAATCCTGGCTCTGGTACCAACTATTTGTATGATTTGAGCAAGTCACTTGACTATTCCAGCATTTATTTTTTTCATCTATGAAATGAAGAGACTTCACTAACTGACCTTTAAGGTTCCATTCAATTCGGAATCTATAATCCTATAAAATTGTTTTCTAATTATCTATTTCTTCCTGAGGATTTTTTTCTAAATTCAGTTAGGTCATTATGCAGTGGTAGTTAAAAAAAAACTAACATTGAATATTAAATATTTATAATTTTTATTTTATATTTTTTAATAGACAAAAATGGGTTTACTTTCCACTTATTGAAAAAACCCAAACCTTTGTAACAAATGTATGGAGACAAGAAGACAAATTTTTGTCACGGTCATTTCCAAAAAAGTATATGTCACATTTGTGCCTGGAGTCCATCTCTCTTTTTCCAGAGGTCACTAGCATGTCTACCATTTATCATCAGTCTTCTGGAATTGTGATAATCCAATGTTTGGGAAACAGTAAAATTTTGCTTAAGTAGACCAGTATGGTGTAAGAGATGTGCTACAAACACATCAGGGAAAATGGTTTGACCTTAAATAAATCTGAATTTTGGGTGTTCCAAGGAGATTTTTACAATATTAAATTCATCAGTTTTGATGTCAGAATAAAATGATAAGCATGAAGCCAATTATAAAGAAGCCAGATGGAAATTTGTAGTTATGAGCAGAATTGTTCCCTTGAGTTTTGATAATGTTTTATTTTTCAAAGTCTGATAGAAAATACTAATTTTCATTATAGTTTTCTGAAATGAGAAAAATAACCAGAGAAAAAGTTTTAGTTTAATAGGTACTTTTTTGCTATATTGTATGTCTCTCTCTATATGTATACATATATTTTTTTTGTTTTACAGAAAATTCTTTGCCAAAGCCAAAATTATCCGAGGACAGTGTTATTTCACCATATAATATGAACACAGGCTATCCAGGGCTTGCCACGGGAAATGGATTAACTGACTCACCAGCAGGGTCAAAGGATCATGGGAATGTACCCATTATTGTACCATTAATTCCACCACCTTTCATAAAGCCACCAGCAGGTAAATCTTTACTAGTATTTAAAATGAGAGTGACTCATAGAAAACTAACTATCCTGACTTTGCCATCTTATGAGTAATTTTTAATAGCCAATTAAGCCATGAGAAGAGCTGTAATATTAATTGGTGTGTGTGTGTGTGTGTGTGTGTGTGTGTGTGTGTGTGTGTGTAATATTAACTGTAATGAGTGTTACATGAGAAACATCTGTGCAAGATTTTTAAAAATAGTATTAGTGTTATATTAATCAAATGGCTACAAATGATTGGCTACAAATTTTTTAATCTAAAACTTTTAAGAATAAATGAATGAATTTTGAAACAGGATGTACAAAACATTCAGTTTTGAGAAAGAACCAAATGGAGATAACTAGCCACAGAGCAAGGAAGTATTTGCCCCCTAAGGGTCTATAGTCTATATATTTATCTGCATAAAGGAATATATAGGACCTGTTGATTTGGGACCAGGTCTTTTTCCTTTAAATCTACCCAAAGTCAGATCATGACATTTAGGTTCTTAATAGTGATCTACTTAATTCTTGGAAAGCACTTTTGATTTCGTTGTTTTAATAAAGATCTTTCATATTCTCAAATATTTTACATTTCCAGAAAATTTTCACATTAAAATTAAGCACTGGAATTGTAGATTTAGCATGATTATTCAGTCTCGTTAAGCAGGGTTTCTTAAACTTTTCCCACTTATGACCTGAGTCACCTTTCATCTGAAACTTTTTTTGTTTTGTTTTGTTTTGTTTTGTTTGCTGAGGCAATTGGGGTTAAGTGACTTGCCCAAAATCTCACAGCCAGGAAGTGTTAAGTGACTGAGGCCAAATTTGAACTTACTTCCTCTTGACTTCAGGGCTGGTGCTCTATCCACTACACCAACTAGCTGCCCCCGCCCCCCCCAGACATTTTTTAATGTGATCTCAGGCATATAGATATATAAAATAAATATACAAATTAAAGATTTCCTGATAATGTCATGATGTTTTGACCCTCCATATTCAGTTATATGAAGAACCTTTGTTATAAAGAAGGTGGCAGACATGTTTTACAAAGAGAAATACTATGTATGGGGTTCTAAATATTTTTTTGTTTTACAGACCATTTTGGCAGCCTGATGAAACCTATGGACCCTTTCTTAGAACAATATTTCAAAATAAAATACATAAGATTATAAAGGAAACCCATTATATTAAAATAAAGATATATTTTTTGTCTCCATTCAAGCTCATGGACCTCTGAAATCTATAAATCTACCCTCTCTAGGTCTAAGGATTAGAGGTTAAGAATCCCTACTCTATGTGATAATGAACATAGTATACTATAAATTTTAGGATTAAGGTGAACTGTATTATTGCTACATTGGGTACATTGGTGGTCTATTGTATATCAATAAATATTTATTGATATACAATGCCAGGGGTATATGTGTCATAAGAGTTCATGTGACAATATTTTTCTATGTCCTAAAAGTGGTCATTACAATTTTACTAGAGAACAAAAGAATGCAGTGAGCTGTTTGAATGAATTTTCCTGAATGACCAATGCAAGTGTAGGGTATAGGCAAGATTCTTTTTATGCTGACACCAGTGCCTCAGATAGATGCAAAAAATAGATACTTTGATTGTTTGTACAGTATTTCATATTGGTGTTAAGAGGAGCTTAGGTACTGAGGATCTTTTAAAATAGATATACTCGAAATCCATTTACCATCAAACTTTAAAAAAAAATCATTCTTGTCTGAAGACGAGTAAGTAATTTAACTTGTTGATGCCCCAGATAATGCTTTAAGACTGGGAATGATGAGTTGTTAATTTGCATGGGTTGGAGGGAATTTCTACACTAGGAGTTCACATCCTTGATGGCATTATAATAATATTTTATATTTATGTAGTATAAAAGCATTTTACATGCATATGTCTATTTGGTCTTCACAACAAACCTATAGGACAGGTGCTACTTAATATCCCCATTTTACAGATGAAGAAACTAAGATTCATAGAGGTTGTCAGTTATTTAGTGTCAAAGCTCAAAAGTATTAGAGGCAAGTTTCAAGCCCTGGTCTTTCTGATGCCAAGTGCACCCCTCACTTCATTATGCTCTTTATCAAATCACAAGTCTGGACTTGGTAGGAATATTAGTTTAAAAAATAAAGTCATTCGTACTTAAGGTAACAGTTAATTCTTCTCTGCCCATTTTCTCTTTTGGCTGCTTGTGGAGTGAAATTCCTTCTTAAGAGAGACCAAAAAATCTACTGTGAACAGGCCAAGTGGGGTAAGAGAGGATGGAGTAAAGAATGGTTAATTTTCTAAAATTAGAACTTGTTTTTGAACATGTGTACAGTGGTTTAGATAAGTGGCTCCAATAATAACAATTTTTTAAAAAACAGCTTTTCCTCTCTTTTGCTTAAGTCTCTAATCCTTCTTCCCATACCTACCAACAGATATCCCATACATAGGCTGTGCATAAAGAAAGTTGTACATCAAAATGCAAATTGATTGGTCTGCAGTGTCTCATGGGAGCAAAAGGGAACTTAAAAATGAACTGAGTTGAGGCTCACTTGGGTGCTATATGCCAGAAAATTTGCTCCAATGTTTCCTGCCTAGCAAGCCACATGGAATTCAGGCACACAACACCCATTTAACATCAGTTCATATGATGAATATGCAAAGGGACTGAGGCCTCTAATGGAATGTAGGTATTCTGATAGGCTGGGAGAAACAGAATATCCAACACAATTTTTTTCTTTTTTAAAGCAACATCTTTCTCTCCCTATTATTACCTTTCAAGGTAAGGAAAAAGGAATGAGGAAAATATTTGGTCTTCTAATAATATAATTATTGTCCTGGAGCTTAATTGATCTTTTTTTTTTTTTTTTAAGTTTCAGTACAAATTAACTCTGGGATAATGTTTTAACTAAGCTCACAAGGTCTTATGAAATTTCCACCCTGAGCAAAAGGATAACAATGCCTATTGCAATATTTCCACACTCTCTGATGATTATGTGTCTATGTCTACATGTCTATATCTGAAGGATCTTCCCCCTTTCTCTCTCACACCCCAAAGGCCTGATCCTGTGGTGAATCAATGGGAATCAAACACTGGCTATATTATAAAGGATGTGCTGCTCTTGTGAGATAAGCTATGTCTTCTAAGGGGGCCAGTGGGATTTATATGGGCAAAATTTTACTCCTTAGAATGTAGTTTTTGCTCTGGCTCAAATCCACTGCCTTTGGCAAACCATTGGCCCAGTGGAATAGTCATGATTGGGAACACGCAGATATTATGTTCTCTCTGATTTTTACTGTCTTTCATGCACAGCTGCATGAGGAAGGGTTGAATATTGGTCATTTTTGTGGCTGTGGAACAGATCCTCAGGCTGAATCTTGCCATCTTTCCTTCACTCTTCACCCTCCTTGCCTGGGATAAGGGGGAACTCTCTGCCCTTTTGTGATTCTGATAAGTACTGACCCTATTTGAGCCACATATGTTTATATCTATCTTTTTATTCTTTTTCCCCTTCTACTCAGAGCCAGAATTTGGCCTGTGGTGCTGAATTTGTGACATCACAGTTATTACTATGGTAACAGACTTGTTATAAACACGAGATAATAGCCCTGATTTTGCAACTTTTTTGAGTCAATTGATGTCAGTAGCAGTTTTGCTGAAATTAAGATCACAGACCTTTTCAGGATCTAGTAAATAGGCAAATAGAAGAATCTACAAGTATATTTCCTATATCAGATTAATGATCAACATAGCAAACTATGGCCAAGTATTTATTTTTATGCAAAATGCATCTTCCCTCTGTCCCTCTCCCCAAGTTTGAACTCACAGGAAAATCCTATTGACTAGTAGATTCAGAAATAAAAGTCTATAACTAGAAAAGAACAAAAAGTTATTCAGGATTACTTAGTTTGAATGGCCAAATTTCAATCTTTGTTAGAACTTCTTATAACATTCTTTTCCATGGAGTTGGCTTTGCTATATAAATTGTCTGTCCTTCTGGACTCCATACAAAGTGACTGATTTAGTTTAGTCTCAGAAGTTTTTGGGAGATAGTGGAATAATGGGAAGAGCACTGACTTTGTTGTTGGAGACCTGAATTCAAGTGTTGCCTACGTTACTTACTACCTGTGTGATCTTGGACAAGTTGGTTAAATTCTCTAAGCTTCAGTTTTCTCATCTGTAAAATTGAAGGAGTAGACCATCTAGTCTTTATGACTTTAAATTTATGGTTCTGAAAGCAATGGTATTGATCTGAATGAGAGTTTGACAATAAGGATCTAATAATTATTCCCAGAAAACTTCTCAATATTTTAAAAAATCTAAATGGCAGGTATGTTGAGAGTATAATAATGAGCAAAAACAAAAACAAAAAAACTCCATTTTCTCCTTGTATAGTGATTTGTAACTTTTCAAAGCAATTTCACCTATATTTTTATTATGTGGAACATTTTTAAACTATTTAAGCTTAAATCTGCATTAAGACTTTTAGGATATCCTATATAAGATTCTTCTCTCAACTTTGTGAGGTGGGATGAATCAGGGTAAATTGTGGAGGAAAAGAACATAACTATTATCCCATTTTTCAGAATACTGGGGATAAGACAATTAGTAAGTGGCAGAGAGAAAAAGCAGAACTCAGATCCTCTGCTTAAGACCAGCATATCCCTCCCCTTTCTTTTTTCTGGTCTTCATCCCGTCCCTACCAAACACTGTATTATATTGCCTCTTTGTAAAACTAAAGAGCATCACAAAAGATAAAGAAAGCTTGATTTTCCTTATGAGAAAGGAATTATAAAAATGATTTTTCCCACGGAAAGTTTCACTGAACCTTTTTTGGGGAAAGGGAAAGAAACCCTTGTTTAGAAAAGTGAATTTTTAAAAATCTAAGTCATTTGACAGGTTTTGCCAGAATACCCAGCGGCGTATAGCCTGACTATTCTGCATTCAGCCTCACTATAAATCTTTGACTGCTTTATAACAAAATGAAATAAGAGAGCAGGAGAGCACATACTCTTATTGCTGAGGTTCTGGAAAGTCATGAATAAACTGCCTCTATTCCCTTCAAATAATAGCTGACTTGATTTCCATTCTTAGGCTTGCAACCATGTCATTTAAAAAGGAGGGTCTATTCAGAAAGTACAGCTGTATGTTCCTATGAGGAGGAGGATAATATTGTCCATGTAGATCAGCTTAGTTACCTGTAGTTTTGCTTTTTAAATTTTTTAAACAGTAGATATTTTCCATCACCTAAAGTGCTTTAGGTTTCATTCCGTTTTGCAAATTAGTTTTTTAGCCTATAGACACAGAAACTTGATACTTTTTTTTTCTTTTAAAGAAGCCTCACGGGGATCTGAGGAACTATTAGTTTAACAAAGAAGATGGAAACAGTCACATGACCTACAAGGCTATGTGTATGTAATTGAGCAACCCACAGCTAATGTGCACGTTGCTTTTTTGGCTTCTATAATTCTTATATGGAATTGCACAAGCAGGAAAGCAGGAATCAGAATGTGGTTTTCATTAGGATCATCATTTATTTCTTCTGTTATTCAATATTCTCAGGGCTTGCCCACGAATGATGGGTTCCAAAGAACCATTGAGAAAATATGGGATTTACTTAGATACATAGTTTACCATTTATTTAAATGTTCAAATGTTAAAGTATAATTATTAAATAAAATTATATAAATTTAAGAGGATTTGGATGACTTAATCTCAATGTACCAGATATGTATTTTTTAAAAAGTACAGTAAGTTATTCATTCATTGTACCAATGGAAGAGAGGGACAGGGAGGCCACAGCAGATAGCAGGATTGGTGGTGGTTTAGAGTAAGCAACACAGAATATCAATTAGCCAATAAATAAATACATAAATATTTATTGACCACTTACTGTCTTTCTAGCACTATATCACATGCTGAATAGGATTAGAATGAAAAACAGGACAGAAAAGAAGGGTAAAACATTTCTGCAGTTTGAAATTTAGTGAACATATAATCCAAAAGTTATTTTAACTTGGCTTTGGACACTAACATTTGACTTTAACTAATTCAAGATTCTTAAGGCATTCTAGGAAAGTCAAGATATTTGGTGCTAATAAAGCCGATCTTCCAGAAATAGTAGATGTCTGGGGAATCAAATACTGATTCTTACATTTATTGGTGGGGTGGCTGATTTTAGGGAAGTTATTTGCCCATTCTGGGACCATAGTTTCTTCAATCTTTAACATGAAGTAGGAATGGGGTGGGGGAATAAACTGAATGAAGTCTGCCAGTGAAAGCATCTTGAGATTGTGTGAATTATTAATACTGAAATGTATAAGGGGAAAAGGGCATTTGGAATTCAGAATTACTTAAGTTACCCAAAGCAGGAAAGAATAAAAACTATTAGCTGTTATGACAATGGTTTCAAGTATACCCTGTTTTGTGTGATAGATGTGTTTGTTTGATTTGTGTTTCTGAAAACTAAGTTATAATAGAATTTGAGGATTGAGAAGAGACCTCAATGACTTTCCAATACAACCAATTTATTTCTACATTAGGTGGCTTTAATTGTTGAAAAAATGTCTTCTTACCTCTTGCTGAAATTGGTCTCTTTTCAGCTTCTATCTTAGGGGAATTAAATGATGTAAGGGATAGAGTGCCAGTCTGAAGTCAGGAAGGCCTGAGTTCAAATTAATCTCAGATCCTTATTAGCTGTATGATCTTAGAGAAGACACTTAACCCTGTTTGCCTCAATTTCTTCATCTGTAAAATGAGCTGGAGAAAGAAATGGCAAACCACTCCAGTAACTTTGCCAAGAAAGCCCCAAATGGGATCATGAAAAGTCGGGTACATCTGAAATGACTGAATAATACCAACAACAATGCTTCTAAGTTCTGTCTTTTGGAGTCAGAGGAATTCTAATCTCTCCTCTTCCATAACTGGAAAATGACTTCAATATATCAACACTTTTAAAAATCCATCAGAGGCATTTGCTCTTTAAAAGGCAATGTGGTATATTAAAAAAGAATATTATGCTTACTATCCCAATAACTCTTTGATTCTAGACTCAATTCTACCATTGACTTGTGTATCCTGAAGTAAATCATTTAGCCTCTCTGGACATCAATCTACTCATCTGTAAAATTTGGAGTTGTTCAAGATGGCATCTGAAGTTTCTTACAACTCTAGCTTTTACCAACCTTCTAATCTGTGTGTTTTATTAAATGATAAATTTTTGTACCTGTTCTTTGTTTAAAGTAAGGATTTCTACAGATTGTTATTCCTTCATTAAACAAAAACTTATTAAGCATCCCCTACGTTAGGTATAATATGGATACAGATAGAAATAATTATATAAAACAGGTAATCATTCAATAATTTTTGATTGATTTGCTGAATTTCTCAGATAAGGGTGAAATTCATACCTTTTATATAGCTATAAAAGCGACATAGTTAATACTTCTTTGCTTTAACATCATCATTGTCATCATAATTATTAATGAAATTTTTAAGGAGTTTTTTCCTAACATTAAACTCAAATTTGCCTTTTTGCAACTTTCACTGCATTTAGTTCTGACTTCTGTGGTTAACCTCCACATGAAAGCTCTACAAAGACATGGAGATAATCTCAATCCTTGTTCAATTTTTTTCCTTTTTGTTGGATTTTATCAAGCTAAACATCCTCAGTTCCTTTAATTAATACTTACATGTCCTGAATTCAATGACTGAGGTTCTGATTGTTCTTCTCTGGATGTTCTTTAAGTTCTTAACATTCTTTGAGATGTCTAGGGCTGAATGTGATGTTCCATCTCTAATATAATCAAGACAAAGTTCAATACCCACTATCACTTTTCTAATTTTGAATATTATGTTCCTTGATGTAGCCTAGAATAGCATTAGCTTTCTTGGGGTTGCCATATAATACCATCTGAGGTAAAGTTTGAACTGGGGAAATCCTAATTTTAAGTACAGTATTCTAAAGCACACTGCTTATTGAAGATGATTTTAAATATTCTTATTGTTATATTCCAGTAACCTTTAATAATTAACATCAGACTAGAGTTAATGTCTAATAAGAGTAGAGAGATTAATTAAGTAGAGAAAGAAACTATATGAAGCATATGTTGTTGGGTTCAGACCCACTGACCTTATTTTTAAGGTCAGTTAAGTTTTTATTTTTTCTCTAATTACTTTTTTTCCCTTTTTAGTTTTGAGCTCCTACACTCCTATACTCCTTATAAAGGAATAGCTTGTTAAAAATAATTCCTAACTTCAAAATAGGAAGTTAAGGAGACAGCAAGCAAAAAGGCAATGGAAAAATCACTAGGTTCACTATCAGAAGAGGTTCAAAAGGATTTGAGAACTTCAGACACATACTTATTGCTGTATGATATTGGACAAGTCAATTTACCTCTCTGTGCCTCAGTTTCCCCATCTGCTAAATGTCTGGGTTGGGATTAATGACCTCTTTAGTTCTAAACCTATCAACCTTTGGTCTTGCCACATACCAAGTGACCTTCAGCAAGCCATTTAATTCCTTGAGCCTCAGTTTCTCCTCTGTAAAATGAGTATATGTAACACTTAGGGCAGTTAGGTAACTTAGGGGATAGATCCCCAAGCCTAGAGTCAGGAAGATTTCAGTTTGTTTGGCCTTAGACATTTATTAGCTATGTGATGTTGGTCAAGTCAATTAACCTGCATTTGCCTCAGTCCTAATCTATAAAATGGGGACATACCGAAGGAAAAAAATGATAAATCATTTCAAAATTTTTGCCAATAAAACCCCATGGGCAAAGTCCATGGAGTATGGAGATCCTCATGCAACGGACTGATTGAACAAAAAACACCTAGATTTACAACACAGGACTTAGAACAGAAGAAATCTTAGAAATAATTTTGTGCAACTGCCTCATTTTAGAGTGCCTCATGGATTAAGTGAAAACACACATGTGAAAGCAATTTACAAACTAAAAGGTACTCTACTATGTGAAGCATTATTTAAGTCACCAAGTATAGGAATTTGGTAAAGATTAAGATTTCCTTTCCTATAATTAGTCTATCCATAACCTGCTCAAGTAGTGGAAAAAGTGCTGTCTATAAAAATTTGTTGATCCCTCTTCTATTCTCCTTCACCCAAATTTTAAAAAAGGTACTTCTTACCATAAGATGCATATGAAATTAAACTTTTATGATGAGGAACTATAAAAACTTGACTTGATTTCTGGAACTAGCTTGAGTAGTCCCTAGGGTCAGGGAGAGGTACAGCTCAAGAAAGTTCATAAAAACCCCATGGCAGTAGCAATGTTTTTGTAATTGGTTAGGAATACAAAAAGATTGAGGGAGAGAAAATCATTTTAACTTGTGTATTATTTGAACAAAAAAGTAGTTTTATGAGTAAAGAAAGGTTTTATGAGTTTTGTGAGTAATTTTCTGGTTAGCTCATCTGTCTTTGGAATACTTCTCAAATCTCATTCCCTTCTTCCCAAATGCAATTCCACTTTATCTAAAGTTCTTAACCTAGCCATCTAAAAAAATGACACAAAAGTTGGATTGACTTTACAAAGGTCTCTTCCTTCCCTCTTTCCACCTCCCATACCAAATCTTTCTGCTTTGTCATCTGTCTATGAGACAATGTATCATACCGAATACATTTGCATGTAATACAATATATGCAAAAAGGCAGATCTCCATTTTAGTTGACAAACATTAAGTGCCTTTTATGTGTAAGACATTGTAATAGACTCTAAGGATAAAAAGAAAAAAGACAAGACAGTTTTTCCCTCAAGGAGTTTACATTCTATATGGAAATACAACATACGCATAGCTAAGTAAATACAAAGTATACATAAAATTACTTATACAAATAATTTCAAAAGGGAAAAGGTATTAATAACTGGTGGTAATTGTGAAGGATCAGAAAAAGCCTACATAGAAGTGGCCATCAATGCTATGTTTTGAAGGAAGTTAGACATGCTAAGAAGTGGAGGTGAGGTGGGAGTGCATTCCATATCCAATGGACCACCTAAGCAAAGGCCTGGGGGCAGTAGATGAAATAGTTGGGGAACGACCAGATACATAGTTTGACTTTGACAGAAAGCATGGGAAAGGGAGTATTATGAAATATGAAAGAGTGGAGGCCATATTGTACAAAGTTTTAAATGCTAGCTAGAGTAGTTTATATTTTTTACTCTATCAATAGGGAGATATTTTAATATGAGTTTTATATAAACAGATTTCTTGTTTTAGAAAGATTATTTTGGTAGCTGTGTGGAATTTGGTAAAGATTAATATTTTCTCTCATAACTAATTTATCCATAGGCTGCTCAACTAGTGGAAAAAGAGCTGCCCATAAAGATCTATTGATCTCTCTCCTTTCCCCAAGTAAAAAAAAAATAAAAGGTGCTTCTTACCATAGGAGGAGAAAAAAGCTTGGAAGAAGGGAGAAAGCTAGGAAGCTCGGATAAAGTTCATGAAAAGGGGATGAAAGCTTGAATTAAAATGCTAGCTATGTAAGTGAAAGCAAGATGATTATTATGAAAAGTGTGGATTTGAAATCAACTTGGAAACTATGATGAGGGAAGGAAAAAAAAGAACCAAAGTTATCTTCAAGGTTATGAGCCCAGATGCTTGGAAGGATGATGGTATCCTCAATAGAAATCATGATATTTGAGCATAGATGGTTTTTTTGGGGGGAAAAGATAATGAATTCTATTTTATATTTGTTGATTTTGAGGTCTTTGGAGAACAGATTTAGATCTTGAAACCTATCTTCCCAAATTCCTCATTTTATATGTAAGGAAAATGAGGTCTAGAGAGATTAAATTATTTCTTGGAGGCATACAGATAGTTAACACTAGAAACAATATTTGAACCTAAACCTCACTGTTTCTAAGTCCAGTACTCTAACCACTGTGTGAAATTGCCATTCTATAGCAGATTACCATATGGAGATGGTAAGGCAGTTGGTAAGATGGGATAACAGGGTAGAAAAGAGATAGGAATGAATATATAGAATTGGAAATCACTAACACAGATATGATGATTTAACACATTAAAATTGGTGATATCATGTATAAGTCATAAAATGAAAGAAAAGAAGAGGGCTAAAGTTGAGGACACTGGAAGCTAACAGGACTTGGTCAGCTTCAGATTGGATTTAAGTATTGTATCAAATCTATTACTTATGTGATCATGCACAATTCATATAATTTCCCTGAATCCCAATATTCTCATCTTAAAAACAGGATAATAAAATCTACTTCCCAGGATTCTAGGGAGACTCAAATAAAATAACATATGTAAAATGCATTGCAAATTTTCAAGTGATACAAATGTCTTTCAGCACAGTAGGGCTTTGGAGTTTGTAGGCTTGTATTCCAAGAGCTGGGAACTTTTGGTAGCTGTTTTTTGTGCTTTTGGACAAGTTATTTGAGTTCCTGGGGCCTTACTTTTCTCATCTGTAAAATGAGATATTTGAACCAGGTGACCTTTGAGATTTCTTCCTGCTTTTCATCTGTGATTTTTTAATTTCATAAGCAAGATTATTAAGTTCCAATAAAGGACTGTTAGACCTTTGTGACCAGCTGCCTGATACTAAAGTAATGATGGCCAAAATTATAAAGAATATACATTTAATAAAGATACAGCTCAGGGATGTCCTGATTATGGTGGATGGAATTCTTAAAATTATTCTGAAAGTATCTCTATATCAGTATCCAGGAAAACTTCATCAATCTCCTTTATCTTTCAGAGTAAGCATTTCTCATAATGCATTTCAATTTTTTCTTATTATCTTAAACAGAATCACAGGGTTGTAATTTGATATCAATAACATTATCAAATAGTAAAATGGCCTTATTTATGATCCTATAATCTTGTGAACCAGTTATTATCTATGTTTGAAATTATACCATTAAGGTCATTCTCTTGGGTTAAAGGTTTTGTTTCTTATTGCAATTCAAGTGAGATATAATACAATAGATTATACCAATTGTTCATACTTTGGTGTGAACTAGTTCATCATATCCTTCCTGAAAAGGAGAACTCAAGTTGAGAGTAGATTTGGAACAGTGAACAAGAAGGTATTTGGGAGGTATTTTTAATGCACAAAATAGGAGAAAAGTTTAGAAAGGGGAATGCACTATAAATAAGCTCATCTTTCCAGTTTTCATGGCATTGTTGTGAGGTTTAACAGGATTGCTGTGAAGATCACAATAAATAATATATGTAAAATGTCAATTCTTAAAGCTCTATATGAATTATTATTATTTCTCAATCTTTGACCCCGAACTTAAAACAAATATAGTTCAATCCCAATGTATGATAAGATTATAGGCTAAAAACTTCATTTGTAAATAAATCAGTTGTTTGAAATTTGGAGTACCCTTTTCCATGGAAATTCTGTTATAATTGGTGATAAGTTTCTCAGGCAAACTCTATGTCATTCATTTCATAGTGTTGCTGAACTATAGTTATAATAATCCTAAACTGAGTTATTAGTCTTGGGAGCAAGAGGTTGCACATTGAGAGAGGAAGGAAGAGGGAAATAAAAAATAATTATATACCTTTTCTGGGTTTAGGATTAACTCCAGGCAAAATTTTGATACAGGTGAAATTTATCTTTAGGATTATATTTGTGCTCTTTTCCGACCTCACAGTTTCTGTCTCTCTAAGCATTGAGACTCTAGGTCTCTAATCAGTACTAATCTAGAGCTGCATCATTTCACTCAAGCTTGCCTTGATTCCCCTAAAGTGCTCTTCCATTAGATTGTCAGCACTTTAAAGGAAGGGACTGTCATTTGCCTTTTTTTTCCTCTCCAGAGTTTAGTATGGTATCTGAAATATGGAATGTGCTTAATAAATGCTTATTGATTTTTTCTACAAAATCACCGATATAGTTATGTATATATATATATATATATATATATATATATATATATATATAGTGCTGTACTTATATCACCTCCATTGAGCTTCACTATACTCCTCTGAGGTAGCTGGCAAAATTATCTCCTCTTTGAAAAAATAGAAGTTCAGAGATGTCAAATGACTGTTACATAGGTCCATCTATATGTAACAAAGGTTGGATTCAAACACAACTCTTTCTAATTACATGAACAAGATTTTTCACCACCTTTTTCTCCCAAAGTGTTCCATGCCCCCAGATTTCCTATCTCACTTTCTCCTAATTGAATTTCCTATCCCCTTAGTGTGGATGATCTAAGCTAAGAGGAACAGAATCTGATTGCACTAATTTACAGTAAAGTGTGAATGACATAGTTTTTGACATTCCTAAACTCATTTGCATCTTTAAAAGAGAGTAGACTTAAATACTCAGATGAATTTCTAATTGATGGAATTTCAGGCAGTAAAAGTTATTCCTGCTTTTCATAGCCTTTCCCTTTTCTCTACATATGAACCCAGAAATGCTTTGAAAACTCCATTAAAAAAATCAAAACAAGTCTCAAAATCAAGGCCTCCAGAATCATAGAGAGGAGATAGTGCAGGAACATTGTTACTTGCCCTGATGGACCATTTGTAAAGTCAGATGTTTTAGAGTTAGGTTCTGTCTGGATTGGAGGAAGAAAAAGGAAAAAGTTTCTCCTAGTTGTATTTTCAAAATCTAGTTATTTAGATTATAGATTTAAAATCATAGAAAGTTAGAGTTCAAAGCAGCTTTATTGATAATTCAGTTCTTTCATTTCACAAACAAAAAACTGAGGCCCAAGAAATTTAAGTAATTTAAATAATAGATAACAGAAAAGACACTAGAATTCAAATTTCTTAATTTTGGCTGATGTACCAGCCAATGCTTTTAATAGGTCGAGTTCAGGGAAGACTAGTACCTTGAGAGTGAGGGTGCTGAGCCCTTTACAAGGTTGCTTTCCACATTTGGTGTTTACCTGATCCACCTAACTTTCACCTGTGGCTGTAAGAAGCTGTAGCATGCCCAATGTAAACTATTTTGGTAGACTGGCTAAACCAGATTGAGGATAACCAAGGAGTCTTAAACCTTACAGTAAGTTTTTTTTGGGGGATCCTATCCCAAGTACATGAAGACTTTCCTAATGGAATGGGTGGATTAGAACAATTTGTTCTTAAGTCCATGAAGGCAAGGGAAGTAGATGCTGTGGAGCACTTAGAGCTTGTTTAGACCTCAAAGACCCCTAAGTCATCCACTGAATCTTGAGTAATCACCAGTCATCTTGACTGTCCTGCCACTGGACAGTGATGACTCTGGAAGAGAGAGTGAGGCTGAAGACTTCGTGCAACTTTGCCTCACTTAAATCCAATTTAGGTTCATCATTTTACCATTTCTATCTATCTCAAAGCCCTGTGGTGATGAGTGAGTGATATATACATACATATACAAATATATGTATGTACATATGTAGCTGATATCTTATCTGATTATCATCTATCTTATTCCTTGTGGTCACCAAAATGACTTTGAACTTGTTATAAACTGCTTGTTGGGGAGAACATAGATAAGATAGGATTTTCAAACTCTTGAAAGATTACCAAGGGGTTAAGGTGGTAATGCATTATAACATGTAATGGGTATTTAATAAATATTGACTGAATAAATGGATGCATGGGAATAGAAAGAACAGTAGTGTTCTTTATTTTTCTAAGAATTTCCATCTCTGGAAGTAATCCAGACTTTCCAGAAATTAAATGCAGAAATTAATAAATTATTGGCCCCAAAGCAGGTTGAAATAGATAAATTGAGAGATAATACTGGCTTTTAATGCAGGCCTTATCTCTTCTTTCTAATCTCTAGTCTTATTAGAAATTTGGAGAAGTAGCGTACTGGCATGTAGAGTATATAAGTAAAGAGGAAGAACCTTGGATTTCTTTTTTTCTTCCTGTCTTTATGCTTCTGGTTTTCCTTTTTCTGCTTTTCTTCTGTTTATCTTCATGTTTCTCTTTTCCTCAAGTATAGTTTGTTTATATTAGGTGTTAGACATAGATAACGACCTTGGTTTGCTAGAGTAGGGTATATTTTTAACCTTCTTGTGCCATACTTACTAGAGCAGGGATCTTAATTTAAAAAAAAAATGTTTTTTAATCATAGACCCCTCTCGTAGTTTGATGAAGTTCATGGACTTGTCAGAATAAATACTTTACTATGAAAATACATAGAACTGCAAAGAAAACCAGTTATACTGAAATATACTTATCAATATGTTTTTTAAAGTTCACAGATCCCAGGTTAAGGACCTTAGTGTGAAATCTTGTGAGGTTCCTGCCAATTCAGTTGCTGAAGGCAACTGATTACTTACCAAAAGTTATAATATTTAAAGAGATAAGTTAAACTATAGTTTTTTGGACCTCCTTGTGATGACAGCATGAGGTGGCGTTTAAACAATTTGGACTTAGTATCCTAGTGTTTAATTATCAGAATTTCCCTCAGAAAAGTTGAAATGGAACTTTACTTGACATTGAGTTAACTGTTCTCCCACCTCTGAATCTATGTTGGAGTAAAAAAATCTAAATTCAAAAGTTATAAATTCATTCATTAACATTATTATGCACTTACTCTGTGTAAGACATTGTCCTGGAGAGAAATACAAAGTTTAAATTAGACACAGTCCATTTCCTAGTATGCTCTAATAGTATTAACAGTCCTCAGTGATTACATATACACATACATGTATGCATATAGATACATAGACACACACATATGTAGCTGATATCCTATTATCTGGCCATCTCATTCTTTGTATTTACCAAAATGACAGCTGTAGTTTTTTTTCAGATAGAATTATACAAATACAGCCTCTTCTGTTCACTTATGGACTTGGGAATATGTGTGTGTGTGTGTGTGTGTGTGTGTGTGTGTGTGTGTGTTTCATTTTCATTTTTTCTTCCTATTATGTAGGTCAGAGAAAAGCCTTTTTAAAGAAGGAATAGAACTAGCATCATTTCCTTGGTAGGACTGGTAGGACCAGGAACTGTCCTATGGAGCAGGCCCAGAAAGAGGGTGACAATTTGGGGTCAGAGTTGAATAAGCTAGCTCTCATTTTCACTAGTTCCTTTAGGACATTTTTTCAACTGAAAAGGCAGGAAGGTACCTGATTTGGGGTATACCAAAGGCAATACATACTTGTAATGAATATGAGGTTGTCATCGTTTATCCCCAGAAAGACCAGAAGGAAGGGATACAGGTGAACAAAGGAAGACTCTGATGACTCCTTGAGGGACTTTTTTGAATGTGGACTGAGATCCTAAATAATGAACCCAAAATTCTAAAGACCATCACCCAGAATGGATTTTCTTTCAATTTCTGATTGTGTATAATGATTAAAGTCTGATCTAGAGTTTTTCCTTGGTCTTCTGTGCATAATTGGAAATAATCTTGTCCTTTACAAGACTAGGAATAATTTTTGCTATTCAACTAATTGATGTCTTTCCTAGAAACAGAAGTGGTCTATCCTGCTAAAAGAGAATGAGCATTGGACTTAAAAGTCCTGGGTTTGAGCTCAGTAGATTTCTAATTCTAGAAAATTGAAGTCTAGAGATGTGCTATGATTTATCAAAAGTCATATAAGTAGAAAATAGCAGAGCTGGGATTCCATACCAGATCTCCAACTCCCAGTTCAGTGTGCTTATCTCAATAGCAAAGCTATCCCATAATGAGAGACTCTACTTGGCCTATCCCTATTTCCCCCCAATTTACTTATTCAAGGCAGGGCTGGTAGTGATTGTGGTGGTAAAATACAATTTTGTATGAATAACTTTGCAGTGGGTTCTGCTCAAACTATATCACCAATGGCTCTATTTAACTCATTCCCATGTTTAATGGCTTTTCTGTATCTCTGGGTGTGAACCAACCTGCAAAGCAGGGTAAATGAGGGAGTCAGTACAAGGAATGAAAAGAGTTATCTTGGACAAAAGGGAATGTTTTTTCATCAGTATTTCACTATACTTGGGACCACCTTGAAAAGGGGAGCCTTAAAATATGCTGCTGTGCCTGGTTTTCTAGGATGATTAAAATATGATCTTGTTTCTTCATCTGTAAAATGGGTAGGAAGCACTAGATCAGGAATTAAAAATTTTTTTTTGGTGCCATGGACCTCACTGGCAGTCTGGTTTTAAAATACAATAAAATAAAGTTCAGAGATTACAAAGGAAACCAATTATATTGAGATGCAGTCATTAAAATGTTTTTAAATTAAAAAAATTTTACATACCTCTCAGATTAAGAACCCCTGGGCTAAAGTGCTAAGACTCTATTGCATTCTAAGTTCTATAATACAATGAAATATAACTATTTCTTTTACATCATGGGGGTGAGGGGCAAGCACAATATGAAAAATCCACAAGATTTTTTGACTCTCCTTTAATACCAGAGAAGAAATCTGAATTATTATGGTATTAAAAGGGAAAATTGATATTATACAATATTATCCATATATGTTATACATTTCTGAGTTTCTAACATTTTCTGTGTCATTTATTGGCTTTTGTGGGTTACCTTTTTTTGTGGATTTCCTTCCTTCTTTCCCAACATATAAAATGCTTCATAGTCATAACCTCCAACCTCTGCAAAGAAGCACCCTCCATGGATTTCTAAGAGCACATGATTCCTTTAAATTCTGTAGAGTGAGTCCTGAGAACAGTTCCTGATTTTTTCTGGAACATAAGCTCTGTACCACAGCATACTATGAAATTCAGAAGGATAGGACTTCAGCAGTCACAGACTTTTAGAGTCAGCATTATTTTTGACAGACAACCAAATTCAGAAGAGGAAATGACTATCCCAGATAGAGAGCAGGATACAAGAATATAACCAAAGTTGTCTTGAATTTATAAAGCATAAGGGCAGTTAGTTGGTGCAGTGGATAGAGCACCAGCTCTGAAGTCAAGAGGATCTTAGTTCAAATCTGGCCTCAGACACTTAACACTTCCTAGCTGTATGACTCTGGCCCACTTAAGCCCAGTTGCCTCAGCAAAAGCAAAACAAAACAAAAAACACACTGAATTTATAAAGCATTTTACCATCACCAAGATTATTAGTAATTCAATAAATTCTCAAAAATTAATAAAGCCATACTATGCATCGAGAATATAAAGTCAAAAATCAAAATGGTGGTTGACCTCAAGGAGTCTACAGGATACTATAGAAAATAAAATATATATAGATAAGTGAAATGGAACACATACAAAGTAAATACAAATACAAAGTTATTTTGTGGTTGGGAGAGCAGAAACAACTGGAGAAGTCTTGTAGAAGGTGACACTTGAGCCAAGCATTTTAGGGAGTTAAAAGATTATAATAGGTAGAGATGAAGAGGGCAAGGATTCAAGGAATGGGGGATGCTCACTGCAAAAGGTAAGAAGATGGGAAATGAAATACTGGTATGAGGAAAGTCCAGTTTTCAATGCAGAAGGTATGAAAAGGACTAATGTGAAGTCATTCTGAAATGGTAGGTTGGAGACAGATTGTAAAGGTCTTTAAATAACAAGCAGAGGAATTTGTATTTTATCCTTGAGGTAAGAGGGAGCCACTGAAGCTTCTTGAAAAAGGAAATAAAGTTTTCAGACTTGTAATTTAGAAATATCATTTTGGTAATTATATGGAGGATGAATGGGTGAGGTCAAATAGTGGATGCAGAAAGAGACCAATTAGGACGCAATTACAACAGGGGGGAGAGGAGGTGTTGAAATTCTGAACTTGACTTGTAGCTATGAATGGAAAAAAGGGGACAACTGAAAGAGAATACATTATTATACTTGTTTCCTGTGGATTATTCTCTTTTTTAACTCAATAGCATTTCATATTTTCCAATTACATGTAAAGATAGTTTTCAAAATTTTGAGTTCCAAAATTTTTCTCCTTCTCTCCCTTACCTCTCCCTTTCCCAAGACAGCAAGCAATCTGATATAGGCTATACATATATAATCAGTTTTAACATAATTTTATGTTAGTCATGTTGTGAAAGAAAAATCAGAACTAAAGGGAAAAAACCATAAGAGAAAAAACAACAGCAATAAAGAAAATGGTATGCTTGGATCTGCATTTCATCTCTGTAATTCTCTCTCTGCATGTAGCTGTCATTTTTCATCATAAGTCTATTATAATTGTCATGGGTCACTCTATGGATTATTCTCTTTTCAATAGTAAGAATGAGTTTGGGTTCATCTATTCATATTCTCTTGCTTGGTCCTTCATAACAGATAATATAAATTAACAAGACACAGAGAGCTGGAGCTTTGACAGTAGAATGGAAATAAACTTAACTGACCCATTCCAAGGTCAAATCTACCGTTCAATTTAAAGACAATATGGCATAGTGGAACAAACATTGATCTTGGCATCAGAACAACTGGATTTGAATCCTGGCTTTGCCATTTACTCTTAGACAATCCACTTCATCTCTCTGATCTTTCCTTTCCTCATATGTAAATGGAAATAATACTTGCATAATCTAAATCATAGAATAATTGTAAAGAAAATGCTCTGTTTACTTTAAAGGTCTTATATGCGGATTGGAAGAGCCTGTCTCTTTGTCTCATGGAATTACTCATCAATTTTTTCTTAAAAAAAAAAAAAAAACCCCGAAAAAACATTCTTTGTGATTTCTCTGTCCTTTGTGTTGTTCTTATTTCTCAGTGCTCCATTGCCACATTAGAGCACCTGACATACCACTTTGTATACGGTAGTTGCTCAACAAATATTTATTCTGGTCTGATTTAACTGGCACTTTTGCCACCATTGGCCCTTGTGCCATGGTTTCTTTCTATTTAGCTTGCATTTGACTTTGGCTCACTAAAAGTATTTACCAAAGGCAGAATTGTGAGGTGGAACATGCTCAACTACCCACACTCTCACAATTTACTCTTTGTGCCTTCTTCCTGCCCTCTAAGCATTTGGTTTCTTAGCATTCTGCCCTTCCCCTAGCTCTAAAAAGACCTTTGGGGAAAAATCTGATAAATTAATTTATATTAAAATATAAATCATCATCAATAAACATGTAATAACTCCATTTTATAATTTATAAATTTACTTTATAACCATTCACTTTTTGGGTGGTGGGAAGATGTGTTTTCATTTTAACAAAGTATAAGAAGCTATCCAGCTGCCCTTCAACAACAGCAACAAATGGGGCAATGGATAGAGCACTGGTCCTGAAGCCAGGAAGACTTATCTTTCTGAGTTCAAATCTGGCCTCAGAAATTTATTAGCTGGACAAATAATTTAACCCTGTTTGCCCCAATTTCCTCATCTATAAAATGATCAGGAGGAGGAAATGAAAACCACTCCAGTATCTTTGCCAAGAAAGCCCCAAATGGAGTCATGAAAAGTTGGATATGACTGAGCAATAACAAATAAACTTTAAGTTAAAGTAAGGAATTTTGAATTGTGGAATTGAATCACAGGTTCAAATTTTACTCATGCCCTAAGTGACCTTGGAAAAAAGTAAATTTTCCTTACTGGGTCTCAGTTTCTTCATCTATAAAATGAGAGAGGTCTCAGGTCCCTTCCCCCAAGGTTTCATTCAGATGCTGACCAAGACATTTTCATGAAAGAAAATCTTACAGGTAGTGACCTAGGTAAAAGGCTGTATGTTTATGTTCTACTGTCATCTATTGTTCACACTATGGAATAGCGCTGTTACTGCTATTGTGACACTAGTGTCAAGGAATACCATTCTGCTTCCCATAGTTATGCTACTGAACCTCATATAAAAGAATATAAATAATAATAGTTGTAATAATAGTGATATTAACTAACAATTATATATTCCTTAAAATTGCAAAGCATTTTACGCACATTATCTCACTTGAGCTTAAGTGTTTATATGTTTTATAAACAGATGACTCAATGAATTATTGGACTTGGATCATGATTCTGACTTGTCACTTCATGTCAAATATGGCTCATAGATTATGCTAATGCAAGTCAGATGTGGGGATTTCAGCAGGTCCAATTTTCCCAGGCATAGAATCATTAAAGGCATGCTTTAAAGACCTCAAATGTGGTTCCCTCCCAATCAATCAATCAAAAAATATTTACTAAATATTCCATTTTAGCATTCTATTCAAAGGCATGTTGACATTTTAAATTTGAATTTCTACTTCATTCATTTACTCACTCATTCATTTATTCCTTAATTGAGGAATTCATTAATTTATTAAACTCATCCTGCTAAATTGTGGGAGAGATACAAAATTTACAGAAGTCAGAATCTTGGCCTTTATCCAGCTTCCAGTCTAGGATTAGAAAAAACACAAATACAGGTTAAATATAATATATAACAATCCATGATAAGTTTTGCAAATCTCTAAAGAAAAAAAGGTATGCCAGGTATCTGCCTTTTGGATGAGATCTCTGTGATTCACCAGACAAAAACCCTTTTCCCTGGTCACCACTACCATATATATATATATATATATATATATATATATATATATATATATATATATATATATATATATATATATATATATTGGCAATTCTGTTTCTCTGATTTTGTCTCCCTATTGTTTGGCATAGTGCCAGGAAAAAAGTAAAGGCTTACCAAATGATTTTTCATTCATTCATTAGTTTGTTTATTAATTGATTCAAGAAACTCCTGTGTGATGCTGCAGAAGAAAGAGTGTTACTTGTGGAAAATGGGAAGAAGGAATCCAGGAAAGCCTCATAGGGAAGGTAGCGTTTGAATTGTGCTTGGATAGGAATTTAACTGGGGAAAAAGGGGGGGTTTGATATTACAAGCACAGAAGTGCAGAGCATGTTATTGGACGAGAAAATTGTTCAGTTTGTTTGGAGTAGCGTACAGGAGGAATTGAAATTGGAAGAAAACTGGAAAAGTAAGATGGCTTTCATTCATGAAGTGCCTTAAATACCAGGATAAGGAATTTTAACCTTACTGGGGAGGTAACAAAAGATCATTGAAATTTTTTTGAATAGAAGATTAAGAATCATATTTCTATATAAGAAAGCTGTTAAGAAGAATCAGAAGATTCAGCAAATGGGGCCAAGAGGACATGTTAGGAGGTTCTTATAATGGTTCAGGAGAGTTTATCAGAATGTCAGTGGGTAATGTACTGCTCAGGTCACAGAATAAGTGACAATTCTCAATTTCTTACAGATGAGAAAAGTTCTTATCTTATTAATATCTTTGTTTTCCTTGGTACAGTTTAATACAGTATCTCTGTCTTCTTTTATCTTACTCAGTTCCTAATTAGAATTGAAGACATAGGATTGGAATAACTAGTGCAGTGGATAGAGACCTGGATCTGTAGTCAGGAAATACTGAGTTAAAATACATCCTCAAACACTTCTTAATTATATGATCATGGGCAAATCATGTAACCTCTGCCTCAGTTTCCTTAAATATAAAAAATGATGATAATAATAGCACCTACCTCTCAGGATTCTTACAAGGATCAAATGAGATAATACTTATAGAATGTTTAGCCCAGTGCCTGGCAATATAGGTAATTATTAATGTCAGCTATTATCATCATTATTATGAATTATTGTTTAATATGAAAAATAGCCCAGGAACCCTGTCAATTATTCCTGTGTATAGTTCTAGACCATTATCAATCATGCAGAAGTTCCTGGAGGGCCACCACTATCAGGGGGTCTTGTAGTTTTTAGAACTAAATAATCTCCAAAAGGATTCAAAGGAAAATTTAATATCAGGTCCTAAGTAACTATGTATACTTTCAAGCATGGCTGCAGAAAGCTAGATGGAAATGAATCTTGTTTCACTCTATTGGGGATGATCAAGACTATATAACCAAAACTGCCTTGTAAATTATTTTAAAAGGTCATTTGGCTTTCAAAAATGTTATTCAAATTCACTCATCCTATATGTCGTTGGAGATGATAAGCATCTGCCTATAGCAAATATTTTTTGAGTTTCCTCACAGACACAAATTCTCATGGAAATCCAAAAGGAAGAGGAAAAAGAGGCAGGGTATTTTCATTTTCTTTTCCATAGTAGAAAGCTAACTGCCTGCTTTCTACCATGACCAACTATTTTCTTTCAGTATCTGGTAGCATAGAACATTTTTCATTTTTATAACTTCCCCAATCCAGAAAGGAGCCTAATTATCCATGCTCTTCTTTAGAAAACCCAGATAAGAAGATTTTAGAAGCAGCCTCAAGATTTCATACACAAATGGCATAATTTTATTAGACCTCCATCAAAATGAAGAAAATGCTCATAGCATCAGAGAATCTTAGTGCCAGAAGGAATTTTAAAATTGTGGAAGCAAGAATTTTTCTTCTTGGGAGGAAGCAGTTCTCCTCACAAGTGATTATCCCAGCCTCTGATGTAGAGAACTTATCACTTACTATCCTAAATTTGGATAACTCTTAATTGTTAGGTTATTATTTCTTATACTTATTTGAAATCTGCTTATCTAAATTTTATTACTGAGTCCTATTTCTGCCCCATCCAGAGCTTTGCAAAATGGTTTTTGAAAATGGCAATCATGACCCACTTAAGTGTCTTCTCTGGAACTGAATCAGAATAAAATGTTGGTCAGAAATAATGGTCATAATTTATCTAAATTTCTCCTTTTGGAGATTTAAAGTAGGACTTTAAATGCTTTAAACATGAGATTGAAAAAAAAGAAAAGAAAAACAATCTTAAACATTCTGCCTAATTAAGACCTAGAGAGGTGGCAAAATTTTGGATGATTACTTGAACCATCCTTTAGACTGATGCATATTTAGTTATTATAAAGTGATAATTTTTCTTGTTACACAAACTGTTCCCTTTGGGAATGTGACTTAATGTTGTAAACATTAAGTAGACAATTGCTGCATTTTTTTGTTACAAAAAATATACTGGCTGAAGACCATAAGCAGTGGTAGATCTTAAGTTCAGATTCTGAAGTAGTCTTTGGGAACCCCCCTTCCTACCTTATGTCATTACATAACCTTAAAATATAATTAAGGCTATTATTTTCTCTTTGCTGGAATTTTTTTAGAGGAAGAAAAATAAAAACTATGTATTGAGCTTAAAGTTAGGAAAATTAAGATAATAAAAAGAGTTGCTTACCTGAGTAGCTATGTTCATTAACAGTTTGAGCTAATAGTGTAATGGAGTCCTCTTAGAAATTCGTCAGCTTTAGAGTAGTAATAATTTGTATACTTTTTGTGGGTTATACTGGTGAAATGGGGTGTAGTTTATTTAAGACAAAGACAGCTCAGAGATTGTAAGAGAATTGCATGTCATGTATTGATTGCAAAAATTAATCTGGAAATAAATCACAGCTACTTCTTTGTTTACTAACTGTAGTGTTAATTTACTGAGCTTTGCAGACGACCAGAATAAATGAGACATCTGAAAAACGTTTGCTTGAATTTTTGGAATAAACCTTTTATGAAATTTTTTGGAGGATCGATAGTAATTGATAACAGTTTTATGACAGAAAAGAAAAAAGCTGATGACTGTTTTCCAAGGTGGTGCCTTTCTGAAATTGAATTCAATGAGAAATTTATGGGAATGCCAGCTTATTTATCAAGACAAATGCTAACCACCATTCTTAGAGTTTTCCAACTGCTGAATAAAGAAAAAAAAAATTACACCATTTCTTTGGCTGCATTTTGCGATATTGTTGGTCTATGATGGGGCTCGTTTGCAAAACAATATTTTTTTTTAAATGACACTTTCCTTGTTCAATCACTAGATTTATTGTCAGAAAGCATCCCCTTAAGTAGTTTGAATGAACAATTTTTATATTTAATGATGATGGGATGAAGGGCATGAAGGAGGAAAATGAAACTAAATTCTTGGATCCTAGCAATCCTTCATATGCTCCAGTTTGTGTAAGCCTCAGTACTTGGCCTTCCTGCAATTTTGCCCACTACACTTTTTTCTTCTCAGTTCAATTCTGTACTGCTAAATAAATAACAGTGATTCAGAATGCTGTCTTTGGCTTCAGAATCTAGACTTCTTAAAGAGAGAAGTAAGGAATGGAACCTAATTAGTGGAGATATTCTCAAAGTGTGCTTTCCTCACTGAACTGTGATGCCAACTGATTTCCCCAGTTCAAGTTTTCCTTTCAGGTTTCATCAGCAGTAAGATTATTGCCACTGGATCATTTGTGAAACATTCTGCTCTGCCATCTTTTATTTTTTCAGGAATATGAGATTTGAAATGTATTTAATTAATGGGGGAAATTAAAAAATAAAGCAAGGGATGATGTTAGTCATGTTCTTTTGGGAATGAAGACTGGTTATTTAAAAATATAATTACTAAAACTAAATTAAAAAAAAACCTCTTCAATCTACTCTAAAGTAAATCAGGGTATTTGGGGAATTTTGTAAGCCATGGATGTGGTGTCTAATATGTGAATGTGTGATATATTTTAAAATATATATGCACATATATAAGACTTTGAACAAGTAAATTATAAAATACAATAAATTTGGAGCATTAAGTTTGAGGTTATGTTTGGTTCCAATTAAAGAAAGGTATAAGTTATAAAAGAAGTCTGATTAAAAAGAAAAGGTCAGCTTTTTGTCTGTGTGCATTTGATTCATAACCATAAATTGCACCATGTAATTTGTGGAATAAAAACCCATTAAACTGACAATATTTATTCCATTAAGGTGAATAAAATGTAGCATGTAATTCTGAGTTATGATGCTCAAGGAAAAAAAAGCCATATCGCTGCACTACAAATTAGTTTGCTTCTAATTTTGCAGGCTGCTGACAGCAATGCCTCAAAACAAATCTCTCAAAAGGAAATGAGATGATTGTATGACAGACTCTCTGAACCATGAATGTGTCAACAACTCATGGACCAAGGACTGCTTTAGCAATTAGTCTTTGAGGGGTTTTGCTCAGAAATCAGACAACAGAGAATGCCCTATATAGCTGGGGATCCTGTGATTGCAGTTCAAGTCCATAGGAAGGGCTCTGATTTAGTCTTTTAAAAATGATTCCATATGGGAAGGCAAAAGCTAGTTAATAACAGCATGCCATTTTGCCTGCCATCAACTGAGAGGAGAAGAAACTCAAAATTGAGCAGAATCTTCTGTGATATAGAAGTGCTTCACTTGGTAAAGGGAGAAAAGCTTTACTTGGTCTCAACATTCCAGTTTTCTTTTAAACTTAATTTTCATAGACATATAGTCAGGAAATGAAGTTAGGAAAGGATTCTGTAAGGCCACATGACTTCAGTCCTTATAGGCCATATGATCACTACTCTTCCTCTGTTGAGAGGAAAACTGATCTGATTGATAGTTGATATTAAATCAAATTTCCATATAGCGAAACCAGTGCCAAAGGTTGTTCTTTTCATAGCTTATGAAAAGCCAAGTGTGCATAGAATCTTAATTATTAGAGAGTTCTTATATATCCAGGATGTGACCACTCAGATCTTCCCCTCTGTTGTTAAAGGCAAAGATCTGTCAAAATGCTTCCACAGTTATTGAGAATATTGTACATTTGGGGTTGAATATCCATTTAAAAGGAGAACGTTCTCTCAGTTCCTAATAGCTCAAAGATGCACAAGAAGTTAATATTGCTCAAAAGCTATGCTGTATAGTTGATGTTTTTTGCATTTGCTGAGGAAATGATGTGGCAGAGTATATCAGATCTAAGCAATGCCCTATTAGGAATGGGGTTACTTTGTAAGCTTCATTAATTTTGAGGCTAGTTTCAAGGAGCAGAGGGAGGTATCTTAAACGGAGCTAACCTCCCCCTCCCCTAGGACCTTCGGCAGCTTTTTTGTCATGCTCTGTTTTGTATGCAAGCCATTTCCTCCAGCAACCTAGGAGCATTAAAATCTCCTAAAAAAGTCCAGGAGCCATCCTGCACTTTTAGAAAGTTGTGATATCATATGCCCCCATTCACTTTTGTTAAGTTGTGTGTGTGTGTGTGTGTGTGTGTGTGTGTGTGTGTGTGTAAGTCAGATGGGTTGTTTGCTTTTGATGTCAACATTTTTCTTATACTTTTATTATAGAAGATGATGTGTCAAATGTACAAATAATGTGTGCCTGGTGCCAGAAAGTGGGAATCAAGCGATATTCCCTGAGTATGGGAAGTGAGGTGAAAAGCTTCTGCAGTGAGAAGTGCTTTGCAGCTTGCCGAAGAGCATACTTCAAGAGGAACAAGGTAAGAGAACTATAAAGAAAACTATAGGATTGCGACAGGCCAGGTCTAAATCATGAGCTTAGTATGCTAGTGTCTGTTAGTTTCTGAAAATATTTGTGTACTTTTTTGGGTCTCTCTCTCTCTCTCTGTCATATGAGGGTGGATGAACTTGATGAGGACAAAATAAGTAGATACCATCAACTAGATCAGAATACTATTTTGACTATTTTGACAGAAGATACCCTGTATATAAAAAAATAGTCCATGAAGAGTTCCCATGCAGAATAAGGCATTAGGTTCCTAAGCTATGCAGTTATGCCTCTGTCTATAATTTAATGCATTCCCGGATGGGAACATTTTACTTCTTTCTAATTTTTGACTCACTGATTTCATATTTGAGGTTTGATGGACATGCCCCATGCTTCCATCATAGTAAGAGCCATTCTAATCATTATTAAACATTATTAATATTGTTACATCATGAAATATTTTCATGATATATGCATTTGGATTCCCAAAGCAAAGTAACCATAAATTAGAAAAAAGAAGATATCCCAGGACAGAAAAATGCATTGTTAGAATATTTTAAACTACTGTTTATGTGAAATTGAATGCCTGGTATTTCTATTACCACACACATACATACATACATACACAAATACAAACACAAACAACCTAATTTCTGAGTCTTTGAAGAACTATGGCATTTTGCCACTAATTACTGAAAGATACTGCAAGCTCTTGACTGTTTTCTATTGATCTATAAAGCCTTCTTAATTTATAAAATCTTCCACATTTTGCTAAGCATTGTCATTCCATAATTCAGGATCAAATTCTGTCCTTTAAAAAAATTAAAGAAATCTCCTTTTTGTAATCCTGAATTTCTCATTGTGGGATCACTCCCTTTTAAGGAACTTCACTGTAGCAAAATATCACCCTCCTTTGCCAATTTGGGTCACATAATTCTGCCCCAAAACATAATGCTTAAAGAATTGGGCTGCATATGTCCAATGAATAGAGTTTTCATAGATATCTTTGAAAATCAGGCTCATACAATAGAGAGGCTAATAAGGAAATCCACTGGAGTCTCCTTTCAAAACTCGATAGAGTGAATTTCTGTCCTCTTTGGCAGAAGTCAGTGAGGGGGTAAGGGATCTAGGGAGAGAAATGCTCTTTTACATTCACTTATAACATGGAGAAAAGTGATTTCCTGTAAGTAGTTAACAAGTCAAATAGTATTTATTAAGTACTTACTATGTGCCAGGCACTGTGCTAAGTACTGGGGATACAAAAAAAAAAAAAAAAAAGGAAAAACAGTCTTCAAGGAGCTCACAATCTAGTGGGGAGACAAGATGCAATACTTTGGAGAAATCATGGTTCTTATGGGTCATTGTTAAGAATGTTATGGTAAAAATATCAGGAATCACTTACCCCATCTCTTTTTCTCTATATGACCAGATTCTCCATAGCAAAATATTATTTATACCATTCAAAGAAATCACCACAGAACTTTTTTTTTTTCTTTCGGCAAATCTGAAGGGCTCTGGGCAGTATTCTGAATCTTCGTGTACTGCTTGAGACAAATTGCATGGATGAGAATAGGCAGGAAAAATGAGATTAGCAAGATACTGGAAACTTATATGGAAGTCTCCACCAACAGCTTGTTTTACCTCAGCTATTTAAATTTTTTGGAGGAAAAGCAATACATATTATTTGACAGAATGTCACAGGGCATTATCACTAGCAATGATAAGATTTAGATTAAGATTTAGCATAGAACTTAATTCATCTTTCATATCTTGCGTGCTTGATTGATGGTGAACTGTGATGAACATGAAAAGTATGATTTAGCATATTTGTAGAAATACTATGGAATTAGGACAAATACTAGTAGGGATAGGCAGGTGCTGATGTCTTATTCCTGGCAAGTAGTGATTAGTGTAGGTCTTTTAAATCAAAGCAAAAGCCAGGAACTATCTTGGTTTTCTTCTAACTTGTAAAAGGATTCCAAGTTCAGCAGCACAAAATACTTGCTTCTCTATGATCTTAATGCTTATTTATGTTATTCCAAAAGTAATAATACTATACCTTCTCATTTTGCACATTGAAGAGTAAGCTGGTCACATGTCACATGCTGGATTCATTTTTTTTTAAACAGCGTTATCTCTGAAACAATATAGCATTGCGTTACAGTAAATATGTACAGCTGCTGCATTTCTGTTAACTGAGAGGGCTCTGTGGTCATTTCATTTAAGGCTTGGGTTTCCTAATGGATTGTATTAGACACTGTTCCTTGTTCTGTCGTTTCTAAGAAGTGCTGTAATAAGCTCTGGGGTTTCCCTCTATTGAAACAATAGCAGATAGAGCACTTAAATCTTGTATCACTTTCAAAAGTTGAAAAGAAGACCCTATTATGATTGCATATTTTCTCAGTTTTTAAACCAGTGGGGGAGGAGCAAAATTATTTTACATAAATAGAAAAGAAACATCGAGAAAAAAGAGAAAAAAACCAACTTTACATATAGAACAAGATTTTGTCTTACGTGGTATATAGATAAAGCATGTGAAATTAAACATGTTGTAAATTATGATTACAAAGATGGACAATTTCCAGCTTGGTGGCATGGTAGGATCTAAAAAAATAAGGTCTCCAATTGGAACCCAAATTATACACAGAATTTCACTAAGAAAAATTCTGCTAGAAAAGGTAGCTAATTAAGAGCCAGATTTTTCAGCTGACCTCAGTTTTGTGTATGAACAACACCTGCATTTGTGAATGTAAATTGGACAGCTGTTCCTGCAGCTACCCACCATGCTTTTCATAAATACTTAGTTATATGGGCAAAAGCTGATTTTCTGAGCAGAAAAATTCACTCAAAACAAAGGCCAACTGAAAATGCACTGAACCTTTCTTAGTTCCTTTTTTTTTCTGTTTGAGCAGTTTGGAGAATATATATATGCATATACATGTAGAATATGGAATAGATTCTATATCTATCTAGAATGTAGAATATATATATATACAATATCTATATATCTATATTATATCTATATGCTGCATATAATATGTGATATATATATATTGTATGTATGTGTCTTTTTATATATATTCACACACATATACACAAGCTAATGCAGAGTGGTAACAAATTAAATCTTTACTGCAATGGTATTTGGAGGTGATAGCGTTATCTATTTCCATATCCCCTTTCTTGTGACATTACTGAGATGATTTAGGGTTTGGAGTTGTTAGGTTTATCACAAATGTTCGGGCTGTATCCTAAGTGCTTATTTTAAATACTTTGCTAATATGGGCCCAAGAATCACAGCTGCATATAGTTAAGAATTTAATTACTAGCTCAGGATATTGGATCTTTAAAAAAAGGCTATATTGATTCATAATTTCATTATGTAGAATCTGAATTCCTAAACGGTTTCACTGATGATTTAGTTTTGGAGACTGTGGTTCAATGAAACAATTAAATCTTTGTGAATGCCATATTTGTTGGGTGGGGAAGAGTTAGCATTAAGTGTCAATTTTATTATGTGCATTTATTGGGCATATACAAGGGACAGAATTGCTTTTTAAAAAATTGGCCACAAATAGAAAAGAACCCAGAAAAGCTTCCGATCTAGGTCTTGTTAGATTTATTTCATTTTTACATGAAATACTGAAACTATTGCTCAGTCCTATTTGATAGGTACCATATCACCTATTTTCTTTCCAATCTCATCACTCTCTGAGAGTTATCTCCCAGAATCCATTATCCCTTTGCAAAGAAAAGAGGCACACATTATTTGGGTTCAAAGGCAGTGGGGAATTTTCAAACATCCTATTACTGGTTTGCATGGCTGTACCATTAAGAAAACTGACAGAGAAAACAGTTTGTAGGTTTTTTTTGTCATTTAAATTAATTTCCACAAACACAATCCCCCCAAGTTAAAAACTCAAAGCAAAGAGTTGCTTCAGTCATAGAGGATGATTGTTCAATTTTTTGTATCAATAATTTGATAACTTCTCTCAGTTTCAAAAATTACTATGTTTTCTGACCCTTTTCTAGTTTCTCCAACTATCTGGAGGCAGAATATATTGCTACCTCTTTGATAAGTAGACCATCATATCATGATTTTCTTTTCCCAGAAATCAATTCATCAATTCAATTAAGATCAATTCACTATTGGAAAAAAAGTGAATTCAATTCAATTTGTTTTTAGCTTTCTTTTCTCAGCTGGCCATCACAGTAAGAAAAACAGGTGGCTATTAAACAGCTGTATTGAAGCTCAATGGGAGCAAGTTGACATATTTAAAAATTTTTTCTTTCAAGTGTTTGGAGTCAGCATTTGCAAATGATGCCATATAAGTATGGCTATAATTGTAATAGTTATTAGCATAAATTTACCTACTACATAACAATATGTTAAATAACTCTAATACTTTCAAATTGTGTATAAAAAAGAAATAAAAACTAGTCATGAATATGAAGTAGAATAATGAATCTAGAGGAGTCATCTCTGGAAGAACACATTTCTAATTAATCTATGTCATCATATTGCTTATTTGGAGCTACATTGTAGCTAGATGTGGAATATTGCTCTTTGATATTAAAACTGAAAACTTAATGGGCAAAGTTTTCTTCATTTAAGGTTTAATTATACAACCTAGTAGTGCAGAAGAAATATTTAACGATCTCCCAGTTAAGGCAATGAGTAATGACAAAAATCTGTCTGCTGCCTTTTTCCCTCTAACACCTGCAAAATTTAATTTGCAAAATGACTATCATTCATGTAAGTTTGGAAAATGGCTTCAAAAGATTAGACACAATTAATGTCCTCTGACATTCAAAAGCTCAAACTACCAGCCTCGTTTTGGCTTCTTGTTCTAAAGGAAGCTTTGCCACATTTATAAATGCTTTTAGGGAGTCAATATTTTTCCTTTTGATTTACCTTGTTTTAATTAGATGCCTGTTGAGGTTGCAGTGAATGATGGTGGTCATTCTGGCTGTCCTGTTAGGATAGTATTATTTTGTCTTTACAGATGCTTTAGGGGCTTTCATTAAAGCTAGTGGGTTGTCTTGCTTTTTAGTATGGAGGTTGCTGTATGGGGTCTTAGTCCTATAAAATAAGCCAGTGTCACAATTCCCTGTGGGTTATAGCAAACAAAGAAGTTCTTAGGAGGTTCTAGTGGGGAAAAAAGCATTACAAATCCACCTGCTTTCTCATTCTCTGGTGTGTTGAAATATTTAATGGAATATTGATGACTTCCTACAAATGGCCAACCGGGATAAGCAGTAGCAGAAATATATTATGGGACTATAACTTTGTAAGCACATTTTTGTTGAAAAAACAAAAATTTTAGTCTAAGATATGAGACTCAAGAGACCCTGAAGATACTTGGCAGTTCTGGAGGAAAAATATATAGAATCTTGAGAATTTCCCTCAATATCTGAGGGTGATATAATCAGAGGTGAGATAAAGATAGAGAGAGTGCTAGAATTGTGGCCAAAAAATGGATAATTACTTTGTTTTTCCTAGGGTTCATTTTTTATTTTTCTTTATATATATATAGAATATCTTCATTTTTAAAATGTGTTAGTGTTTTTTCTATTTTACTCTCCCCCCTTCCTCCACCTCCATGGAAGTGTGGGCATATAAAACCACAAAATAATTTTAATCAATAAGTAATCAAAGAAGATATTCCCATATTGTCCATGTCCAAAAACATTTTCTCATTATGGCTATTAGTCCATTGCCTCTGTGTTAGGAGGTGGGTAGCATTCTTTATCACCATTATTCTGTTACTCATTGATCAGATCCCACTAATACATGATACTCAGCCCATTGATCAAAGTTCTTAAATCTTTCAAAATTGCTTTTACAATCTTTATATTCTAGTATAAATAGCTATATTTTCTTTTAATGTAAATGAGACCTAACATCATACAAATTCCACCACCACCCAGAATAGATTTAAAATACCAAACATGATTTTGAAAGTTCAAATTTAAAAAAAAAAAAAGGATGACTGAAAACCCAAATCAATTCTAGTACCAATCTGTGTTAAAGATTCATTTATGGTTGGTTATGTTGGAGTGGGAGTATGGTAATGGCAGCAGGCTCTGAAACCTGAATGGGGTCACCATGGGATGCCTAGTGGCTGTTGGCACACGTGCAGGCTCATTAGCTTTCAGGCACAGTAGGTATCTTACCAACCATCTGTGGCTATTTAGTGCCATAAATTGAAATTGTTTTTTTTTTTCTTCCTCTCTCTTCTGATTGGCCAGGGTTTATCCAATCTATCTAAAAGGCAGGTTTCCCTTTGCCCTTAAACAGTGTCAGGTTACATCAGCCACATTGTATGCTGGTCAGTATTGTGTAGGTTGATGAATGTGCTTGTTTGGGGTTCATGGTCTGGCTGTCTGTTTGGGTAGTAGGAATTTCAGTCAAACAAATTGCCAGGAAGAAATCTAATTATCTGATGTGTCCTCTTTCTTCTTCCAGACACCTGCACTGCCACATCTCTCACCTTGCCAGTAACAGGGTTTTCATTTGCATACCAACTGTGCAACAAAAGAATTATATAATCATTCCTTTCCATATTCTTTTCACATTAAAAGATGGGTTGAGTTAATCCAAAAGAAACCTGTTCCATCTGATTTAAAAGAGGTGTGATCACACCTTAGTAATGAACACCAGAGAAAGGAGAAGGCACAGATTTTATGTGTGGGGCAACCTTTTTAGAATGACCAAGAAAGAAATAATGTCCTACGGTGGGGGGGGGTTAGGGGGTGAGGGTGAGCTTTGCAGAGTAATCAAAGAAGAAACAATGTCCTGTTTCACTGATTATTATCCTGTAGTTATTTTCTATTTGATCAGACAGCTTTGTAAGAAAAAAATGTTGAATGCTTAGTTAAATACCCTTCTGGAGAGGGGCAGGTGGTGTGCTTTTAGGTACTTTAGAGATTTTGGTATAATAACCTTGAAGATTTACATCTAGGCTATTTATTCCCTCAGTTCCTAAAATTCAGACCCATTATGACTGTGTCTAAAAAAATCCCTTCAGAAAATTAATCTATAACTCATTTACACATGTATGCCTTTGTGTATTTTCTCTTATATTGTTTCTGGACTGACAATGCAAACAAGCAAGTAGTATATAAACTGTTCCTTTGGTCCTGTGTCCCTTTGCTTTCAGATTAATATCCAACAAATAATAGGATGATACAGTTTTCCATTGTGTCTATTTCATCAGTGGAAACTCACAAGAGGGAAAATGCCCTTTGTTGTAATCCATACCCAAGATGGATCTGCAAACAGTGCAATCAAATATTTCCCAGTTGCTTTTGAGGGTTATACATCAGCTTTCTATATGTTCTGTAAATACAGGTAGGAGACTTGTAGTCCAGTAAGCATTAGGAGGGAGATCAATTGGTCAATGAATCCAGCAAAGATGTTTGCAACTGTGCTGCATTTCACCATAAATACTCTGGTGAAATGGCAACTCTTAAATAAAGACAATTGCAGACGATAGAGAAAGTCAGTATTCCCAAATTACAATCTAACAGAATTTGTATTATCTTTTCATTGCTAAGGGACAGGTGGTCAGATTTATTCTTTTGAGGCTTAGTAGCTTACTAAGCTACCAGGTATTTGAGAGAATTTGGCCCAAGGAGACAAAATTCCCAAAGTGTTGCTTTAGTAGGATGATTTTTATACTACAAATTTTAAAAAGAGTAAAACTTATTTAAAGAAATGACTTTTCTCAAAAATTAAGATACTTATGCTGACAAATAGTATCATTATGAGTCATTTGTAAAATGAAAAATTAAAAGGGAAAGAATATCTGTTTGTGGCTAAATCCTCAAACTGTTAAATCTCTTAGTACTAGAGGGCCCTTATTAATCTTTCCATGGTAGAACGTAGCTCATTAGTCCACTGTAGTTAAGGGTTCACAAAAGGGCAGTTCACATAATAAATTCAGACACTAATGAATTTTCTGTTTAATTCATTTTTTTTACTAGAACAAAACATAAGGTTAGTGAATATGCAATACTCCCCCTATTCCCATGTGCTTTATTAGATTGATTTAAAAAAAATTTTGTAGGCATATTTTATGTTGTAGATTTGCCATAAATAAATAGAAATTTATTTTTAAAATATGTAGTTGCATTTGATTGGAGAAAAGAGCATCTCTAACTTTTAATAAATTGACTTTTTTTTTTTAAATAAAGGCATCTGAATTGATGAAATTAGTTTAGGTTTGTTTTTCTCTTTTATTATTGCATTTCTCTTTCAGGCTCCAACAAATAGCTGTTGCTAGTTAACCCTTTTAGCTATCTGACTTTTTTCCTTTGCAAAAGCAGATTAGATTTGCTGAATTTTCCTCTGCAACAACAATAGTAATAACATTTAGAATTGTAGGCTTTGCAAAGTGTTTTATTTATATTATCTTCTTTGAATCAACTATGGATCCTTTAAAATTGGTGTCATTAGGTTCCTTCTTAGTGAAAGTTATATGTAGCTCCTTGCCTCAAGGAGGTTACATTCTATGGGGGGATATAACATGTTAACTTTATGTGTGCATATATACATTTATATGTACACATGTACATTTATATGTACACATGTACATACATAATGTTTTGAGGAGGGAGAAAGCATTAACTAAGGAGTAGGAAAACATTTTCTCACAGGATTACAGAATTTTAGAATTGAAAGGGACCTCAGAGGTCATCTTGAACAACCCATGAAGGAAATGGGAGAAAGGGAAGGAAATAAACATTTATATATATGACCTACTAATATGCCACACACTGGAAAGAAAGGGAAAAAGTATTTATTTTTAAATTTTATTTGTTTTTTGTCTTTGGTTTTTTTTTTTTTTTGTATTTCTTAATTTTTTCCAATTATATGTAAAGTTAGTTTTCAACATCGATTTTTTGTAAGATTTTGATTTTTCTTCCTTCTCCCCTTCCCAAGAAATTAAGCAATCTGGAATAGGTTATACATGTGCAAATATCTTAAACATATTGACATATGAGTCATGTTGTAAAAGAAAAATCAAAACAAAAGGGAAAGGAAAAAACCCATGAAAAAGAAAAACAAGTGAAAATGCTTAGATCTGCATTTAGTCTCCATAGTTCTTTGTCTATAATTTTGGCATTTTCCATCATATTGGAATTGTTTTGAATCACTGTATTGCTGAGAAGAGTTGTCTATCATAGTGGATCATCACACATTTTTACTATTATTATGTAAAATGTTCTCTTGGTTCTGCTCACTTCACTTCACTCAGCAAAAGTTCATGTAAGTTTTTCCAGGTTTTTATGAAATATGCCTGTTCTTCATTTCTTGTAGAACAATAGTATTCCATTATATTCATATGCTTTAACTTATTCAGCCATTTCATGGGCATCCATTCAATCTCCAATTCCTTGTGACTACAAACAGGACTACTACAAACATATTTTGGGTACATGTGGGTCCTTTCCCTTTTTTATAATTACTTTGGGATACAAACCTATAACTGGCACTGACAAGCATTTATTAAATGCCTGCTTTGAGTTAGATATTGTGCTAAGAGCATTTAAAATTTTTTATTTGACCTCACAAGAACTCTGGGATACAGATGCTATTATTTTCTCTATTTTATAGTAGAAGAAACTATGGCAGAGAGGGATTGCCTATGTTCACACAACTAATACATGTCTGAGGTCAGATTTAAGCTCAGGTTTTCCTGACTTCACGCCTAGTGCACTATCATTTGGGGCACAGCTGCCATGTTAATTTACATGTTAATTTGTTCTTCAATTTGCTTACTTAAAAAGTCTATGAAAAAATGTTTTAAAAAATTCATGACTGGACTTCAAAAACTGTTTTATAGCTACAATGTTTGAGAGGATTGATTTCTAGTTGTAATCACCTCTGAAGATGTTTGTGAGGAAATTAAGATGATGATGTCAACACTTTTTGGATGCAGAAATTAAGTGAACAGAGTAAGGGATTTATTTACTTGACAGCAGGTATTTATATTACTTAATACTTGGTTCTCATTAACTTAGTATTTAGAAATTCTAAATTTTGTAGATATGTATCCAAATAAAATCACATCATTAATTCTAGCCAGGATAATGGCTAGAATCTCAAAGGTCATCACATTAATTCCATACCAGAAATATCTTCTTGAATATACTCAATAAGTGATCCTTCAGTTTTTTGTTTTGTTTTGTTTTATTTTTGAAGATATCTAAATGGGGGAAGATAAGGACTATTCCCTCCAGAGCCATTTCATTTTTGGATGATTTTAATTGTTAGAATTTTTTCCTTTCATAACTAGAAATTATATAGCAATTTAAGATTTGCAAAGTACTTTATAAAAATTATTTCATTTAATTCTTATACAACTCTGGGAAGTAGGTACTATAATATTAGTAAAGTGAACAAAAGTAATTTACCTTGTTAGTAAATATCTGGCCAGTGTGCCATCTAGCTTCTTCATGATCAGTTCCTTCAACTGTTTTTCACATACCATGATGTGTAAAGGGCTAGAACTGAGCAAATGCACTTGGATAATGGAGCACATGAGACTAATTGCCAATTGAACTGTTCTCTATTAACATGATTGAAGGTTGACCCTCCCCAGCTGTTCTGTCCTGATTTGATTGGTGGGACAAAGAGGGGGAAGTGACGTGTGTGGGTGGAGTAGGAGGAGGAAATTGAGGCATTCCCTCCTAGCAGTGGAAGGAGAGGAAGGTGGTGTAGAGATTACTAGATCAGCAAGCTCAAGAGACCAAGAATAAAGATTTTTGGTGATCCTGACTCCGGCTGATTTCTGGGAAGACAGAGTTCCAGCAATGATGTCTAGTTTCTTTGCTATCCTAGTTACTCTCACTTTGAAAGCTCTCCAGCTTAACATGTCTTAATTAAAATGGGATATTCATAACTGTAGCATTCCAAATATAGTTAAGATGAATGAGTTTGAAAAGGCAACAGCAGCTGGGTCAAAGTAGAATGTGCCTCATCACAGAAAACTGGAGATTGCTGATTTGTTGTTGTTCATTTTACTCAACAAACATTTATTGTCAATTATGAAAAATTGCCCAGTACCAAAAGTGTGCATAACCAGTTCATATATATGGATGTGTATATGTATGGGTATGTATGTATCTATCTATCTATGTACACTCACACACAGGAGTGTGTATGTGTGTGTGTGTGTGTGTATGTATGTATGTCACTGGCGGGGAGGAAAATGAGGGCAGGATGTTAAGTCCCTTCTTTCATTTCCCAGCATAGACCCAGATTTTAGTATGACAAGCCTAAGTACTTTGATTTCAGCCCACCAATGATATTAGCATCTGAAATTACAAGCAACCAACAGAACCTAAATTGGGCACTGGGGACTCATGAGTTCATTGGAAGATTTACAACATACATAAGGATTGATGAAGTCCTAAGGGACATTAAAATACTTTGCAAAACCCCAAATCCAAAATTAATGTAAGCTACCAATTCTAGATGTGGTAAGATGGGAGGAAGTGGCTTAATTTATAGGAGATACCTATACAGGGATCCTAAGATCATGTTTATAGCACTGCAAGGTGTCAGAGGCCATCTAACTTTAAACCCTCTTTTTACAAATAAGGAAGGTTAGTCTAGGTAGGTTCAATGACTTTCCCAATGTTTTCCAAGAAATAGTGGAAATTAAATCCAAGTCTTCTGGCTTCAATCAATGATCTTTAATTTGACTTAATATAAATAAACATTTTGTTAGAAGAAGCAATAGTTTGATGATGAAAATTAGTTAGTGACTTATACTCATTGGAAAAGAGGCAAAAGTCAAAGGATAATAGATTTAGACCTAGAAAGGACTCCAAACATTGCCCAGCCCAACACTCTGAGTTGACTTTTGGGAAAACTGAGACCAAGAAAAGTTAAATAGCTTTCCCAAAGTTACAGTAATACCCCCTGAAGGATAACCTCCACTAGGCTTCCTCATCAGTAAGCTGAAGGCTGAGTATGGATTATGAGATAGAAAAGATAAGTTTGCTGTTCTGTCACAGACTTCACCAAAAAGCCATTTATCTCATATAAGGTAACAACTGTCTCTAGATTCATTATTAAGAAGATGGTGTAGTATGCATTACTTAGATTGTGGTGCCATTTGGGAAGAAGGGTAACCCTAGGGCAAGGGTTTGTGTTTCAGTCCATTTTTTTTTCATTCTGGTCAGATCCTATAAAACAAGTGAAGCTGCGTCGGGCCAAGAGAAAATAATTACAGTTAGCTCAATTATTCTCACTCATGAAGAGGAGCTAGATATATTTAATTAAAAATAGGAAATAATATACAATAAAACTTTATTAAGCTTCAGTAGCATATTTGGCACTGGTCCACGACTGTCCTGTCTGTGGGGAGGTAGATCATTCTGGGACAGTCTGGAAAGTCGTTTGAAGTTGTTGCATTGTTTGTTCAGAAAGGTGCTTCTGAAGCTGTCCTGCTTACAAAGGATCTGTTATGAAGCTAATCCTTATGTGGATATTTGGGAATTTGATCTATTAAGTTGTAGCAAGCTTTCCTCATAGCAAGGAAAAGGAATCTTTTTGAAAGAGAAGTGAGACTTTAATGAATTAGAAGTCTAAAGTTTGGGTCCCTATGAATAGGATTGTAAAACCTTGGAGGTAGGAATGCCAAAATCTAATCCTAGTTCTGTCAGTGCTCTGAGCTAGTAACTTCATTGATTCCATCGTTCCGTAGATAAATAATTCTATGAGTTTATGGATCTAAAACTATTAGCAGAGAGCAAAATATATCCAGTAGTCATCTCAAACTCAACATAAAACTCAATACCTCTCCCTTTTCTTTGTTTCCTTATTTCTTTGGAGGGTACTATTATCCTTCTGGTCACCCTGGTTGGCAATCTCAGTCAGCCTTAACTCATAACTTTCCTTCACTATCCTTTTCCAATCAGGTGATCAATCTGAAAGATTCTACCTCAACAACATTCCTCACACCTGTTCCCTTCTGTCCACTGATATGGCCATTACCCTAGTTGAGGCTCTAATCTTTTCTCATCTGGATACCTGAAACACCTTCTAATTGCTGTCCCTAACTTTAATGCCTCTACTGCCTTCCCTCTCAAATCCTTCCTCCACATTGGTAGCAAAATAGCGTATTAGACATTTAACAATTCATTAAATTAGTATTCTTTAAGCACAGGTTTGATCATTATCATTCTCTTACTTGAGAAATTCCCAGTAGCTCCCAATTGACTTTAGGATAAATGACATATTCTTCCATTTGTCATTTAACTTGTTTCACAATCTGTCTCTATCTTACCTTTCCAGATTTAATACATACTACTTTCCATTATATATTCTGTCTTCCAGGTTTATTTGCTTTTCTTCATATAGACATTCTATCTCTCATCCATGCCTTTGCATAGGTTATCCCCCACAATTGTCCTGGAAACTCTACTCTCTTGTGCTGTTTAGAATTCCTATCTTTGTTCAAAGCTTACATTAAGTGCTGAAAATTTGACTCTGATTTCTTCAGTTGCTACTTCCCTTTCCCCCCAAAAAAACTTTGTTCTAGATTTCGAATTTACTTAAAATGTGTATATAATTCTTCTCCTCCAATAAAACTTGAGTTCTTTAAGGTCAGGCACTGCCTATATGTGATCCCCCTCCTAGTTGGTCCATTAGAGGCATTTAATAATTGCTTATTGAATTAAATTGAATTAATTCAAGGCATACACACACACGTATATGTATATATATTTATATGTAACTATAAAGGTTATAAGGAATCAATGTATACAATGCAGTTTTTGCTCTCTAGGAGTTTACAATCGATATCATTGATTCTAGAGTTGTGACAGTAATACTGATTCACATCATGGAGTGTTTTGACAATTCATTAACTCATGAAGGTAATGAATGCATTTTGTAAATAAATTTAAAAATGCTGTTTTTAATGATCAAATGCCTGCACAAAATAAGCCACAATGACAACAAAGAAAAGGGAAAAGCTAAAAGCTTTGCTTTGGAAAAGGAGAGTGGTATAATTAGTGTCTGATAAATGTGGCTGGGTGATTGAAAATAAATGAGATAAGTGGCTTCTTGGTGAAGAGAGCCATGGAAAGGGTAGATTAACACCCTGGGTGGGGGAGGAAGAGACAGCTGTATTGTACATATAACGTACCATAGAGCTATATCAAAATTTAATTCAAGGGTGGAGGTGAACATTGGATGATCAAAAATTCTAGGAAACACTAAATGTAATTATCACTCAGGTCCCCAGTCAAAAATACAGAGGTAAAATTTAAACAAAATAGCAAAATGGCAATGGCTGATAACATAACACAATGGTGTGTAGGGAAGGGGAGGAAGAGTTCTCCTCCCTTTCTTTGGATTCTTTGTTCTAGCCTAGTGTCTCATTTTAGTGGCTGGAATTATGTAGACTTCTTAGATAGGAGAGACAGACAAATGGGCAGGTAAAGAGCTCTAGATTTTAGGTTTTTTCTGTGCTAACTGGTTGATGGACATAGTTTTGCTAAATGATAGTTTTTCCAAACAGATAACCAGGATGTCAAATCATCACAGGAGAAGAATGATGATCTCTTATTGTGTTCAGCCTGAACACACCCTGAGCAAAAGACTGTCCTATCTTGGTTAATGGTGGCTATAGTGCAATTAAGTTGGAAATCATCATAGGTTTGCTTCCTTCTCAATAGCCTTGAGAACCACACACAGTGACAATCACCTCCAAAAGAGGCTGATTTTAAAACTGTGATGAAAATGGCTAACAGCAGGCTGAAGGTTAAAGTAAAAAACTTTAAAACCATAAAATCTGCCTGGAGGCTATTTAAGAAAACTGTTTTAGAGGCACAGATGGTTTATATACCTCTGAGCCAAAAACAAAAAAGAAAAAGGGGACAGTAAAGCTGGCATGATTAAACAGACAAGTATGAAAGTTTATTAGGATTAAAAAGGCATCTTTTAAAACATGAAAATCTGTCTCAAGAAACTAGCAAGATGGGTTAAAAACAAATTAGAAAATCAAAGGGGCAAAGAGCTGAGATTAAAAAAAAAATTCAACCAATTACAGTGGTGAACTTGGAGTCAAGAACTTTGATTTAAATAATGACTTAAAGCACTTATTAGTTGTGTGACCCTGGGCAAGTCACTAAATCTCTTTATACATTGGACATAAACCTACTTTACTGGACTGCAGGGAGAAACAAATGAGATAATTTATTGAAAGTGCTTCACAGACTCTAAAAAGTAGTATCAATATGAGCTATTAATAGTAGTATCCTTGTATTTGTTATTAAATACAATATATGTATATATAAGGATTAACTGGACATGTGATTTCAAGGTTATAAGGAACTCCTGTTGCAGAAACTACCTACATCAATATAAATCTATTAGGTTCTGCAATTTATGGGTTAGTGGGTTACTAACACTGTGCTATCAGATGTAGCAATTCTACCTGAGAATGTGGGATCAAAGGAATCATACAATGCTACTTATTAACTTACTAACCTTACTATGACCATCCCTGTTTGCCTTAGTTCTTGGACTGTAAAATGAGCTTGAGAGGAAAATGGTCAACCACTTCAGTGTCTTTGTCAAGAAAACCCTAAATGAGATCATGAAGAGTTGGACATGACTGAACAATAATAATACCATCACCACAATGGTACAGAGTTGATTTAAACATACTCTGAGAGGGTTAGAATGCCATATCTTCTTAGAGGAAAAGAAAAATCATGCTCTTGTCAACTGCCACTTAATATAAAAATAAATAAATATCCAAACTACAACCCTGCAAAAAAGTGTGCTAATTTATTTAGAACTTTACAAATCCAGGTAATTTATTTAGCATTTCACCAACTCCTGTAGAAGACACCCATGAGGAAAATGAATAAGAAGAGGCAAAGCAAAAAATCTTCCTGGAGATGAAGAACCTAGATAAGTAGTGAATGGGTGGGTATTCCTCAAAGGACAGGTAATTTAATGCTAGCTCTCTAGGGTTGTATTAGGACTGGTCACATAATATGTTGATTGCTTGTTGCAAAGAATGGGATGGTAATGTGGGGGGAGATTGCTTTGGTTGGTAAAAACCAGAGGGCTATGGAAAACCTAGTAAGAAATTTATATATGATGAACTAACCTGATTTCAGCTATCATTTCATTTAGTCAGCTTTTAGGCACACACAACAGAAACATTGTGACTTTTTTTTTTTTTTTGTTAGTAAGTGGGCATGTATTTATTAAGCTCTTATAGTGTTCCTGATACTGTTCTTGGCAGTGGGGATACAAGAAGAAAGAATGTTTCCTATTCATAATTAATTTACTTTCTAATGGGAACAAGACTCAACAATAGCTTGGATATGTGGAGCATGAGTGAAGAGAAAAGCATGATATTCTCATATACCTTGTATACATTGAATTTTCAAGTTCTCTAGAGAAAGAATTAATAGAGCCTATAAATGACATTGGCTGGGTAGAGCACAAAAAAAGCTTTTGCATGCTTAACAAGATTAAAACAAGTAGAGCAACAATGCATCAAACAACTTAGATATTAGTAGCACATCTGTATTGCATGCACTAACTCCATTTTATGTTATCTGAACTTTTTGGCTAAATCTAAAACTAAAAAACTTTAAATTAAAAATAAAATTTATAAGTGACATGGAGGTCAGGAATTAGGCTTAAGTGAATTTATTAATTCAGGTCTAGGAAGTGAATCAAGGTTAACTCTTTGCTGTTACTAAAAAGTGAATGAAGGAAGAGTAAAGACAAACAGCATTACAGAATGCTTCAATTCAAAGGACACATAGGGGACTTCCAGAATCAGCTACTGATGAGGGTGACCAGATTAAATGTAGTGATTGAGAATTTTAGAAATCATAGATAATTTAGCTAGTTGTCAGTGGTATTCCTCTCCCTTCAAGTTCTCTCTCTCTTTAATCCATCTTTTACATGGCTATCAGAAAGATTATTCTAGTTCTTTTCTCATCTTTTGCTCATATCATCAATAGAAACATCTCCACTGCAAATGGACTCATTATACCTGACTAGTGGTAGCGCTTTTTGAGTTCATATTGGTCTGATTAGCCACAGTAAGACACACTGTGCCTTAACTTCAATATAATGATGTCATTTCAGTCTTCTTGAATGAAAGGCAAGAACCAGCTAACTAATCGCTAGTTGCCTATTGGACATTTCTGATTGGATATCCCACAGGCATCTTAAATGTATCATGTCCCAAATGGAAATCATTCCCTTCTATTTCCCAAGCCATCTATCTTCAAAGCATCCCAGTTTTTCTTGAGGAAACCTCTATCTTAGGTTTGACTGGATCAGGAGTTCTTAATCAGTTTTGTGTCATGGGCAATTTTGGCATTCTGGTGAAGCCTGTAGATATCTTCTCAGAATAATGTTTTGTTGCTCACATTCATAATTAAAGGAGACATAAAAATTGTCCAAGGATTCATTGTTATGTGCCAATCATACTTTTCAATATGCAGAAAAGTTAAATTGATTTATTATATGTATCTAAGTGGTTATTATATGCTCAAAATAGTCCCATGGTATTTAAAAAAAAACCCAAAACAGTGGGGTCCAGCAACCTTTTCAGAAACCTTATCTAAGTTTTAATAACATCAGGCAAGATGGATACAGTGGAATATTACACAAGTAGGGGCAGGAAATGAAGAATTTACACATCAAGGAATAGATAGGAGAAGGGGAAGATATGTATGAGATAAAATTATAAATCGGTCTGTAAACTTTAGGTATAAAGCTGGAATTTGCAGACTAAATAGAATCGTTAACCTTAAAGCTAGTTACTTGTCATGATCATCTTAAGTGAATAGAGATAATAAAACTGAACCAGAAATTTTCTTTACTAACCATTTAAACAATTGAATTAAAGTTTGACAACTCAATTAAATTCTATAAGCTTTAGCTGGTGATATGGCTTGCTTTCTCAAACAAATGGAATTAATAAAACCAAAGTAAAATTTTTCCTATAATAAAAGAAATGCCAAATTTCAGTTGAAACTCAGTGAAAGTAAAATGTAGTTTTCCCCCATCCATGTTAACGGATTCTTTGAAATCTACCCATAGATTGCTTGAGGTTAAGAACTCCATGATGGCCAATTAAATTCTTAGATTCTGTTATTTTTTCCAGTCATTCAGGTTTGCAATCTCAGAATCATTGTCAAGTCTTCCTTCTCTTTTATTCACCTATGTCAATCAGAGGAAAGTATTGTTAATTCTTTAATATCCCATAACCTTTCTCTCAGTCAAAATCCAAGTTCAAACTATCATCATTTCTCAACTGGATTTTTGCAATGACTTTTTATTTAGCTTTCCTCTCTTTTCATTCCCCACTCCATGTAAAATTAATTTACCTAAAGCACAGGTCTGATTATGTCCTTCCCCTTCTCAAGGAATTCTAGTGGGACTTCTTGTCTTTAGAATAAAATATAAACTCTGTTTTGGATTTAAGGCCCTTGACAATCTGGGTCTGACCTACTTTTATAGATTTACCACATATTACTCCCCTTTATGTATTCTTCTTTATACAATTGAGTGGTTTTCCTTGAACTCAACATTCTATCATTTCACACCTCAGTGGGTGGGAACAGTTCTTAGAATGCACTTCCTTTTCACTTCTTTCAGACTTCAAGTTAACTGCTTCTTCCTTTCTGAAGCCTTTCTTTATCCATCATTCAGTTACTTATGATATACCCAAGTACCATTACTTTGTGTCTATTTTGAATTTACTTATATGTATATGTGCTATTTTTTCTCAATATAATAGAATCTCTTTGCTGACAAGGACTGGTTTTTTGGGTTTTTTTTGTGTCTTTATATCTAAAACTCTAATATATATCACAATGAATTACATATTTCTTGTTCATTAGTTCAATCACATGTAACTCTTCATAACCTTGTGGACAAGTGTATGGGATTTTCTTGGCAAGCTACTAGAGTAGTTTGCCATTTCCTTCTCCAATGTGTCCCCATTTTACAGATGAGGAATCGAAGTAAAATGGGGTTAAGTGATTTGCCCAGGGTAATGCAGCTAATATGTCTAAGGTTGGATTTGATTTCAGATCTTCCTGACTCTAGGCCCACTGCTCTATCCATTGCACCTCCTAAATGCTCTAATTGACATCTAGTTGTTGCTTAATAAAATGCTTATTGAATAAATAAATGAATGAACAAATGCACAGGCTTAATGCTTGTTGACAAAACCATTTTTTACAATGGCTTCCATTGCTTATATTTTAAAATACAGACTCCCTGGAATTTAAAGCTCCACAATATAGTGTCAACCATTTTTACTGTTGTAGTTTAAATGTTTCACCTAGAATGAATGCATTTATATGGTACAGTGGCCAGAAGGTTAGGCCAGAAACAAGAAAGACCTGAATTCAAATTCAGCTTCAGGCATTAGCAATATGATGGGTTATCACTTAACCTCTGTTTGCCTCAGGTTCCTCAACTATAAAATGAAGAGAATAATAGCATCTATCTCCCAGGGACATTGTAGGGATCAAATGAGATTCTTCAAAGTGTGTAGAACAATATCTGACACATAACAAGCATTTAATAAATGTTTCTTTCTTTCCTTTACTCTTCCTTTATATGTTCTATAGTCCAGTCAACTTTAATTACTAACTCTTCCTTAATTTTTCCTGAATCTCTTGTGACTTCTTGCAAGCTATGCCATTCCCATCCCACTCCTCATGCTGGTAATGTATTCCTTTCATATATTTCTTCTCGTTAAAACCCTTCAAAGTCCAGTTCAGGGTTTTCCTTCAGGAAATCTTCTCTAGTCCCTGAAATGAAAGTGATCTCTTCTTCCTTAATTTTCTTATAACTTTTAAATCTGTCCTTTGTCTCTATTATTCTACTTTGCATCATTTTATTTGGATCTATATCTTATCTTTATCCCCATTTTTTTCTTTCTCTTACCCTTTCTGCATAGCTTAGATTCTAAATACCTAGAGATCAGGGACTTTGTAGTTCTTCATTATATAGCTAGTATCTTTCATGTAACAAATGTTTGTTGAGTTGATTTGACTGGTGAATAAGAGCTGTGATATGTTGTTTTTCTACCAAGATAATCACATCTCATTCTTTAGCTTTGAAATTGATGAGTTTTCTGATTGGAAAAACAATATCGCTCTCTTTTCTAATGCTTGATATTCATCAGACATACTTTAAGAAAGTAGACAATTTAGTTTACTTTCAAGGGCGTGGAAAACAATTAAATTATTCAGATATTTATTAAACACCTACAACATGCATGATTCTGCGCTAGGTACTGGATAAAATGGTAACATTGAGGAAAATGGGGATGGGAAAATTGGTAACTTTATGTACTCATTATAATCTAGCTAAAAGAAAAGTTATAAAATAGACAAGTATGATTTAGTTTCTCTTTAATGGCGAGGATCAAATAGGATTTGAAGAATTTATGAATGGAATGCATTGTCATTGGAAATGACCTGAATGATTCCATTGACTTGGAGCCAAAGGAACAACAGACTGCCACAATGGGACTTAACAAAATCAAGAATTACATATTTTGTAGTTGGAATAACTCCAGAAACATCATTGCATCAGCGATGTCACTATCTCCCTCCCTCATCCTGTTCCTTTCTTCAGATATATGTAATAGACAGCAAAAGATAATGTTCCCTCAAATCATAACATTCAAAACAGTGTTTAAGGAAAAATGAAAAGTCAGAACTCAGGGAATTCATAGTATAGAGGACAGACTCACCATACCATGAATGGATGAGGAGAAAGCATTAGTATTTTGAATTTTAAATCAAGATGATGGGATTTATTGTCATTTCAGAAAGTTGGACCAAAGCCTCAAGCTCCTGAGGGAATAGGATTTTAGGGTTTTATTTCAAAATGTATTGAGTTAAAATAAAACATGATATAACAATATGGAGGAATGTTTTGAATTCAACTGTTTCCTCTTATTCCTTCCCTCTAAGCAGGTATATATAGTTCACCTCAATCTGTTTCACCCAGTTACCCATTTAGGACAATCTATTTTCACTTTCTTATTGTGGTTATTTAGTCATGTCTGACTCTTCATGATCCCATTTGGGGTTTTCTTGGCAAAGATACTGGAGTGGTTTGCCATTTCTTTCTCTAGCTCATTTTATAGAGGAGGAAACTGAGGCAAACAGGATATATTGCCTTGGAAACAGATTTTCAAATTCCCAGTTCCCAGTTATCTCAAAAGTGTCATTATTAAATGTTTAGTCAATAGCCTGGTAAAGGTGGCACTAGTTTTGCCTTCTTTCTTGTGTGAAGAGGGAGATAAATGTAATTGGTTATATTTTTACTGATATTAGCATAAAAGAAAAGATGTTCTAGGGTGTGGGGCAGCTAGGAGGGGCTGTGGATAGAGTATTGGGCCTGAAGTCAGGAAGACTCATCTTCCTGAATTCAAATCTGGCCTCAGACACTTACTAGCTGTATGACACAGGGCAAGTTATTTCACCCTGTTTGCTTCAGTTTCCTCATCTATCAAATGAGCTGGAGAAGAAAAAGGCAAACCACTCCAATATCTTTACCAAGAAAATTTCAAACCCAGAAAAGCTCAGAGTGTAGTAGACAGAGAGTGTCCTAAAAGCCAAGAATATTTGGGTTGAAATACTCCCTCTGACACCTACTGGTAAGTCATTTAATCTTTCAGTGCTCTAGGTCAAAGAGGGTCAGCAAAACTCTGGAGTATTGATATGGACCCAACTGAAATGGAATTGGGAAATATTTTACAAAATAAATAAAAATATAATACAACATAGAAAATGTTCATTTGTGATTTTCCAAGTTAATATGTGGCCCCAAAGAATCTTTTTCTATTTGAGTTTGATACCACTATAGTCTAAGTGAATCTTTAAGACTTTAAGTTGCACATGTTTAACCTATGTCAGATTGCTTTCTATTTGAGGGAAGAGAGAGGTAAAGGAGGGAGGGAGAAAAATTTGGAACACAAAGTTTTACAAAATGAAATGTTCAAAACTATCTTTACATGCATTTGTAAAAATAAAATACTATTAAAAAAGACTTTAAGCCGCTAGAGAATCTGTTGACTTTGTGGATAGAAGGCATTTCCTCCTCTGGGAGTTCCCTATTCTAAAATCATAAGCCTGGATTATATCTCAGTGTATTTCTGTCAAAACTTTAGGGGGAAATTCCATTGAAAAGTACTGGTGGCAAATACTAGTCACTTACATGTATATAACAATGTAAATCTTGAAAATCTCTTTAATACATTATATGATTTTGAAAATTATATTTTATTTGTGTGATTCTTAAAACAGCTCATATAGTGAAAGGTAGAAGGGATTCTCATTTTACAAGTAAAAAAACTAAGATCCAGAGGGAGAAGGGACTGGATCCAGATGTTTCATCTAGAACCAGTCTAGTAATTCTGCACTTCATGTTCTATCCTCCCTCAGTTTCTGCTTTAATACCTTTGCATGTGGGTGGCCAGAGGGGGTTCTGAGGTATCTTTCAGAACTGAGTTCATTGTTCTGCCAAATTCTAGCTTGCTGTTCTTCTCATCCTCACTAGTTCACTAGTGTTAACCAGAATTTTATTCCTGAGAACCAAAATTTCACTCCCTGAAGGTGGGAGCATAACAGAACTATTTCTGTTTCTATTCTCTCTCCCAATAGATCTGCTTTTGTCACTGCCTCACACTTTTTTTTTTATGTGTGTGTGTGCCCCTCATTGTCCCCCTCATGCATTGGAGATCAAAGGAAGTCAGAGTTAATCCTTGAGCTGTGGATTAGGGATGCGTGCAGTCCCAGAAGCTGGGTTACCTGTTAAGGACTATACTATTTCTTTTGTCTTGAGATTTTCTCCTTACTGTCATCCCACAAAATCCCCAAACCTGCTATGGGTTTTTAGTAATTTGCCCAGGGGACAGATAGCAGAATTAGGATTTGAACCCTTGTCCTCTTAAGCTAAACCTAGAACTCTTTACTATGCACCTGATTGCTATTCTTCTCTATTCCCTTCTGCTATTCGATTATTTAGAAGATAATATAGAGAGGTCATAGATAATTTTTTATAGAGTTCTACTCTTCTCACTGAAGATTTGTGTATCTGAGGGAGAATGATGAGCTTTGGGACTGGGGTAGGAGATAGCATTGTTTTATCAGTTTATTTACATAGCTATTTAATTTCTTTGTTTTGAACTAAGCATGTCATCAAATCAGCAAAAGCAGTATACAAAAGTGGAAGGTTGGAGAACATTCAACCTGGGGAAGCTCTTTGCTAGACAACTCAGGAGGCTGCCACCAAATCCTGGACTTGAAAGGATTTTAGCCTTGATGTGTACAAAAAGAAAATTTATTTACAATAAAAGAAAAATCATCAAATAGTATATAAATCACCAATGAACCAATCAATGAGCCCAAAATTTCATAATGCTCCATTGAATCTCAAGGTTCTACCATCACCCGGTGAGGACTCTTTTAGCATCTGATTCCGTGTACTGCTCTTTCTCTAGGGCCATAGTCTAACTGTGATTCCACAGATGGGAATAGTTCTCCATCATGGCCAACTACACTGTCAATAGTGAACAAGCATTTTTTAAGCACCTACCATGTGCTGAAGTACTGTGGTAAGCACTGAGGATTCAAAGAAAATTCAATCTTTTCAGGGAGCTTACACTCTAATGCGGTGACAACATATAAACAACTATGGACAAATAAGATTTGTACCGGATAAATTAAAAATAGAGAAGGTTGGTTTATAGGGGATTGGGAAAAGCTTCTTATAGAAGGTCGAGTTTTGGCTGAGACTTGAAGGAAGCCAGGGAAGTCAGGAGGTAGACATAGAGAGGTAGAGAGTTCCAAACATGGTGGACAGTCAATGAAGATGCACAGCCAGGAAATGGAATGTTTCGTGCAAGGATTTCTCACTTTGTTTTCATTCATCTTTTACTTGAGTCTAGAAGAGTTCTTTGTTTACTTTTCTGGCCTCCACCCTGGCTTATACAGCTCTCTAGAGACAGTCTTTAGGAAAAGTTTAAAGACTTCTGGAGCCTCAAATCCAAAGATTGAGCCAAAATAAACACAGGGAAAAAAGGACCATTTATCTCTAAAATTGACCTTAAGTTATAATATTTCCATAATTTGGATCAATTGATTCAATGATTTGGAGCAATTAATATAGCGTATATTTTCATAGTTTGGATCAATAATAATAGTAATTAATATAAGCATTTATATAGAGCTTACCATGTGTTCGGAACTTTACAATTATTATCTCATTTGATCCTGAGAGGGAGGTATGATTATTATCCCCATTTTTGTGGTTGTTATTCAGTCATGTCAGACTCTCCATGTCCCCATGGATCATAGAGCTCCAGGCCCTGTCCTCCATTATCTCTCAAAGTCTAAGTGCCTTTCAGGACACTCTCCATCTCATCCTCTGTCTTCCCTTTCTCCTTCAGTCTTCAATCTTTCCCAACATTGGGATTTTTTCCCTATAAGTCCCATCTTCTCATTATATAGCCAAAGTATTTCAGCTTTAACTTTATATTTGAATTTACACTGGATAGCCTGAATTAATTTCTTTACATAATGACTGAAATTGAGGCAAACAGACTTGCCCAGAGACACATAGCTACTATGTTCCGAAGGGCAGATTTGAATTCAGGTCTTCCTGATTCTAGGACTGGAATTTTATCCACTGTGCCATATACTGCCTCACTTTCTATATGCTAGCACTGTACTTTGTTGTTGGTTATTTCAGTTGCATTTGTCTCTTGTGACCCCATTGGGAGTTTTCTTGGCAAAAAGACTGGAGTGGCTTGTGATTTCTTTCTCCAATTCATGTTGCTGATGAGGAAACTAAGGCAAACAGGGTGAAGGGAATTGCTCAGGGTCACAAAGCTAGTAAGAATCTGAGGATTTGGAACTCAGGTCTTCCTGAGTTCAGGTTGGGTGCTCTCTCTACCCTTCCACCCAGTTGCCCTGGGCAGTGTTCTAAGTTCCAACAATACAAAAATGAAATACTTTTTCTCTGTTCATATTATATATAGGGAGGTAACATGTATGATGATATTATTTTAAGTTTATGCAAAATAAATATAAGATAATTTAGGAGGGAGGCATGAAGTAATTTGGAGGTGGGGAGGAAGAACCAGGAAAAGCTCCATGTGGGAGAGGATACTTGAGTTTCCTTTGAAGCAAAAGGCAAGCCACTCTAGTATCTTTGCTAAGAAAATCCCAAATGGGGTCATGAAGAGTCAGACATGAATGAAAAACAATTGAACAACAATAAAGCCAATAGGTATACTATAAGAATCTGAGTGCCGATCTCTACTCCAAGCTAAGTGGTATAAGGTTTGATAGTCTCTGCTTCCTCACTGTTCTACTCAATTTATATCTTTTCTGCCATCTGTTCCTGACCAATGCCATTTCTAAACTATCTAGGACACCCAAGTTTCCCCTTAGGAACCTTTGATTTTAGTAGGGGAAGCCTCAGAGATATGTTTGGAGCTTTTTAAGGGGAGCCCATAGTTCTAACTATGGAGGACTAAATAGAGGATTCAGTCCTCTTGAGACTTAACTCTTTTTATAGCTCAATTGTCTGTGTGTGCTGAGAGTCACCTAGAACTAGGATAATTGTATAACTTTACTACATGTCCCATCTCCCCCCTTTCAGCTTTTATTGTGGATTGTAGGAGTACAATTGTCACTAACCCTATTTGAGAACAGTATGATTGAACAATAGCCATATCTTATATTTATCTAGCTATACAATTACAAAATGTGATTAAGTGACTTGCAAAAACACAGATTCAGCTGGGAAGTGGCAATGGGGCAATTTGAACTACTCATTCTAAATGCATCACTCTTTCTGGGTCAGTATACTGCCTCTCCAGCCTTGGGGGGGGGGCGCTTCCTTATTGTATCTTCACAAAAGAATTGGTCATCCCTTGTCCTATGTCCTTCTTCTTGTCCAAGAGTTGGCAAAGCACACTGATTGTCTCCCAAATTACTCTCATTAGGCACTGTGCCCAGAATAATCACCATCACCTAGAGCTCTCAGTGACAGGTACTGAAAGTAGTAGCCTCTCATCCCAGGGGAAGCTAAATAGCTCCTAAAATGTGTATGCCTCTAAGTTGGCTTGGGGCAGAGGTCAGAGCTCAGAACCCTTGTTCAATAGCAAAAGGCAAGTATGCTTCTATAGAGCAGAATATGAAGGGAATCTTATTCCCTTATTTTAAAAAGGGTTGTGATTTGTGACATGTGAAGGTTGTGAGTCTAATTCATTTATATGACAAATGAAGAAATTGAAAACCAAAGAGATTAAATGGTTTGATCAAATCCAGGTTTCATGACTTCCACTTTAGTGATTTTGCTACAATTTCAATTATATTCAGTAATCATTTGTTAAGTTCCTACTAGGTGTCAGGTTTGAGCAGCAGCTAGGTGGCACAGTGAATTAAAGGTCTGAAACATAGCCTCAGACACTCACTAGCTATGTGAATATGGGCAAGTTATTTAACAGCTGTCTGCCTCAGTTTCCTTAACTGTGAAATGGGGATAATAATATTATGTACCTTTCAGGGTTGCTGTGAGGATCATAGAAATAATATTTTAAAAGAACTTAGCATAGCACAGTGCCTGGCACAATAGTAGGCACTTAATAAATGCTTGTTCCCTTCTTCCATGGGAATAGAAAGATAAAACTGTCCCTGCCCTCAAGGAGCTTATATTCTATTTGGGGTTTAACAACATGTACACATTTAAGCAAAAACCAAATAACAAAGTAAATCTATTCAAGTTAATTTGTTGTATATTTAGTGGGGAGATAATCTCTCTTCAGACTTGGAATGTAAACAGAGTCTTCAGTGGAAGTAAGAATTTTTAAGAGCCAGAGAATATTCCAGAAATGATGAATGATTTGATTAAGGGAATGGAGATGGAAGATGGAATGTCTCATATGAGGAAAGGACAGCAAGTAGCTTAGTTTGGCTGGAATATCGAGTGCTTAAAGGAAATTAATGTGAGTTATCTGGAAAGATAAATTAGGGCCAGATAATGAAAGGTTTAATATGAGAAACGAGTTTGTATTTTATCCTATAGACAATATGAAATCTGGGAAGTTTCTTGAGTGAGCTGGAAAATGAAATGATTAGAAATCTACTATTGGAATAACAACTCATATAAAAGATAGCTTGAAAGATGAATGCAGGGAGAACAATTAAGAGTGTATTATGTACACACACACACACAGAGCTGTTACCTAGGGGAAAGACAACAAGCAGGAAAGGAACAGGAATGTCAGAAAGTGCTTCCTCTCCCAATATATGTATTTTCCATTGGAGGCTTTAAGCTTTTATTATAATGCATATGATTGGATTTATCACAAAACAAAACAAATACTTTCATGAGAAATACTTTTGTATTTTCTTGCTTTTAACTACTCTGTATTTACTTATTTTTTATTTAGGTTGCTTATATATATACTTATTACAAATAGGAACTGTTTAATTTACTGTACCTTATCCTAACACCTAGCAGAAGTGCCTAACACATCTTAGATACTTAAAATGTCCTTGTTGATTGACTGATTGATGGCAGAGAGAATTTTCTGGCATAAAAGTTCATTTCTAAAAAAGTTATATTAATTAAAAGGCATCCCTTGCTGTGTCTTGTGCTTGGGCAGCAGTGTGCATTTCCTACTTGTAGCCCTGGCTCTTGTCTAGTTTTTGTACCCCCCTGCAGGCTTTTAAAATAACTTTATACAAGAATGAACTTTGCAAAATTGGTGAGGGATCAATTCTACCTCCCTTTAGGAGACAGTGTCCTCCTCTTGTTTCCTGGAGCTTGTAGTTTCATTGACAGTTTTAAAGCTGTATGGTAAAACATCTGGAGCAGACAGACACCTCTGGAAAATGGGTGACATTTAGACTCACAAAACTAGCAGTATCATGGACTTAAATTCTTCCATTCGTATTGCAGACACATAATGGATGTGGGCAAGGTTTTGGTCTTTATAGTACAATGATATATTAAATAACATATGGCTGCCTGGACTTGCTGTCAGATACCACTGTGAAATTTAGGACAATCTCCTGTCTGTCCTTAAAGGACCACAGCCAGTCCATTAAATGTTCATTTCTAATGTAAATTTTTAGATGAAGCCAATTTAATTTGATTCACTAAGACACCTCTTCATACTGAAATGCAAGCTTAAAAGAAAAATTTTTGAGCTAAAACCATGCAGGCTATGAACCACCTCTTTACCATATAAATTTCAAAGCATGGGGTCTTCTTGCCACAAAGGAGACACTTTCGTGTTTGTCAAGATAAAACAATGCAACATATTCAGTTCAATGACTCTCTACCATTTGCATTCTATGGAAGAAGTATTGTTCTGGACACTCTTACAAAAGACATGGAAATAGTCCAAGAAAGCAGTTTCTCTTGTTGCTTCTATGAGGCTTTCAGCATCAGTTGGCCTTTACCAGAGGTGGCAGGGAGACATTTGTTCTGAAAGACATTAACCAACAAATATTATAAATGGAAAAGCTTACTTAAGTATAGCAGTATCTCTGATTTGAAGTTAATGGTTTTGCTTTTTTTTTTTTTTTTTAAACCCCTTGTGTAGGGAAATCTGTGATTACATTTTATTTTTCTCTGCACAGGTGCTAGAATGCATTGCACAAACACAAACATATCCCACTTCATGAGAGAATTTGGAAGTCATTTGCCTTCCATCTGTTTGCAGTAGACTGTGCTCTAAAACTGGCCAACCACCCACTCATTCTCCCACGCACCCACTCAGTGACAGGGAGAAATGAGACTGCAAGAGAATGGGGGGGGATCATAAACCCCAGAAGGCATTTAAAGGAATGACTTATTAGTATCATTTGGACAGCAATGAATAACGCATGATAGCTTCTGGGGTTTCATATTATTCACAGAAGAGTACCCTTAATTTCACTCCTCACTTTCATACAGATATTCCTTTATTGCTGTTGCATTTCTAAGTCTGACACCAAAAATGCTTATAGAACATGACTATTCTGTATACATGTATGCATTTTCCTGTGTCCACTGGGGAATCAATGCCGAGAGTCTGTAGGTAGGTAGCACATCTTTTCAGAAAATCAGATGGAAAAGTCTATTTCAAGAGAGGCAGAGAGGACAGTAGAGCTGTAAACATTCTGCAGTGAGATAATGAAAGCCCCAGCAGGAGCACCTTCCAAGCACAGCTGTACAATTCCCTTTGCTCTCTAGAAGGCAGTGCACCCTACGTGCGGTTTCCAAGCTACATTTAACACAATTGCCCATCAGCACTTAGGAAGCAGTTACCACAGAAACCCAGCAGAGACCAATTAGTCACATGATTAAATTAATTAAAATAACCCAGGGCATCTGCCATCTTGCTTCTTTCTGCTACAGATAGCACATGACCCAGACAGAACTGTAATTGGTTAGCAATATTGTTGTGTCTTCTGGTTCTAGAATTATGCCCATACCGTGATGAAAGAAGTGCTCTTGATTTTCCTTTTCTCTTTTTATTAAAGCCTCTTTTCAGTTGTTTTGGAAAGGAGAATATGGCATTTCCCCTCTCCTTTCCAATATATCCCATAAGCCATGGAATATCAAATTTACAAAACACTGGATTTAAGAACAGTGGAATTTGAGAGTAAGAGGATTGGGAAACACTTTCAATTGCAGAGTTAAAGATTTTTGGAGGTCTTTTAATGATAGCTTTAACAATACTTGCCAGAAGGCGTTTTGTTATATGTATTAACACTAAACTTGAGGATTCCAAGGCAAGGTGGAAAGATCTCTTCTATGTCTCCCCTCATTGAAGTAATAGAAGTGTTATAACTGAGCATGTTTGAGTGTTCTAAACTGCCGGCATTATAATATGTTATCAGAGTCAATTATGTCAGCGTAATGATGTAGTTCAGCAGTCTGTCACTTTTAAAAGAAAGAAATGTACAATCGCGAGTTAAATCAGTAAATCAACTCTTTGTCCTTGATTCACTGAATGGCCTATTAATGGCCTTTCCAAAAATTTCCATGTAGTCAGAAGTTTTCCATTATAGCAATGTCATAATTCTTCCGTGTACACACAAATCAGCTTACCTGACACTCCATGAAACAGAGAAGAGTGTGATTTCCATCACCTCAGATGTTGGCAGGAGAGCACGCTGACCCATTGCACCAAATGTGAGCTGCAGAACATGATTTCTTGGAGGGAGGACAAGGGAGTGTTGGGGTTTTCTCAGGCTATTTCTATGAGAACAGGCTTGACAAAATGGCATGGATAAATTATATGGTTCTGGTGCATTAATTTGTGCCTAACAAAGCAAATGGCACAACACTGTTGATAAGCCATGGCAGCCTAGACAGGAGAAATGCATTTATGCATGAATCAAGGTTTATATGTAAATAATCAACTGTTTTAAATCTTGTGACTATTTCAGGAGTAGGGTTAGTTTAAACCTAATTTCAAAAATGTTATAAAAGCCTCAGTTAGAACGGAACCGAATCTGGTCAGCTGTTGGAACAGATGTGTACACCTGGCAATGCCCATATCCAGGGTAGTGAGGGAAGAACAAAAGTTCACAGTTAATAATGAGTTAACAGAACAAAGTTGTGAACTCTAAGACATTGTACACTACAGAAAAGAAGACTGAACAATCTATTCAAACCTCTACTCTTGGGACTGGGGCAGGGGAGGAATCAGACGAAGTGGCTACTTAATTCTGTGAGATCTATGCTTTCTAATCTCTCTTTAACACTATAAAAATTGACTTATCTCTTTAGAGCCCAAGTGATTGTGAGCAGCAACATTAATTTTTAGTGACTAAAAGATGTGTAATTTATTATGTGAAAAGGAATATAATAGAGGTATGGAATATAGGTTTCACATTTTTCAGATTTTTTTTCCTTGAAACATAAAATTACCAGTAAAAAGCAAAAGAAGAATTAAAGCATGAGGTACTGTCTCAGATAAATGGTTAATGAACATTTCAGGTGAAGGTGATTTTAAAAAGGCAATTAAAAATAGCTAGTTTTGCCACACAGAATCATATAGACCTCACTTGGTACCATCACATATTGTTGTAATCCCTAAAAGCTCCATTGAGATCTATTTGAAATTATAAGGCATGTGCCTTGTATTACAGATATTTTCTTTAGAAGTGATGAATGAATTAATACATTTTTAATTTGAAGAGAAGTCTTGATACTTGTTAGTCATCATTTACTGAATTTGCACAAAATCAGTCAAGTATGTTTTTTTTTTTTAAACTATCACAGAATCATCACTCAGAGAAACACAAAAATGCCAAATACTTGAGGTGAAACAAAACCTTGCTTCATTGGCTCAAATATAAAAGCAACAGTTTCTGATAATCTATGGCTATAGTTGTCAGAACAGTTCAAGATTATCTATCTTTTTTTTTTTTTTTTTTTTAAAGTTAAGTTTGAAGTCATTGAAAATAACCCTAAAGCAGGAAGGGAGAGGATTAATTATGGAATTTGATATGCCTGTGTGCGTATGTATGTTTGTGTGATTATATGTGACTACATTTCTTGTTATTTTATTATCCATTGTTTCACATTGTTAGATTTAAATTCTTCTTTCCTATTGCATTAAGGACTACAGTTAAGAATTTACCATATATATTTTCTTTTGTACCCTTTTCCATATGATATTTACATTAGTAAGTATACAGAAATATGAAATTGTGAAAATTTTCTTGACCACAGTTTATTTGCTATATATACTATAATCATTGTAGTTATTTGCTAAATATAATATGGCAACTAGAGTATATTTACTTTGTATTATATGCTATAATTTTAAACTGAATTATAAAATCTAAGAGCTAAAATTCTAAATCTGTGACTGGAATAATATAGACATGCTATTAAGTGTATTTCCAAAGGGGAAAAAATTGAGGTGGAATATTTGCTTTCGTTGTTCAGTCATGTATGACGTTTTGTAACCCCATTTGGGATTTACTTACCAAAAATATGGAGTGGTTTGTCATTTTCTTCTTCAGCTCATTTGACAGATAAGGAAACTTAGGCAAACAGGGCGAAGTGCCTTGCCCAGGGTCGCACAGTTAGTAAGTGTCTGGGGCCATCTTTGAACTTTCTTCTTCCTGACTGGAAGTCTGACACTCTATTCACAGTGCTACTTAGCTGCCCTTTAAGGTGGACTGGCCCTGTGATATTATTGGTTTAGGGAATTCCCAATGAGGAAGTTCCTTGTACCTAAACAGATTGCTATCTGCTTTATAATATATAACCAAAATTGACTGGGGGTCCTGAGAGGTTAAATAACATACCCAGAGTCATATAAAGAGGCAAACCTTGAAAATAAGTCTTCCTAATTTATAGACTAGCTCTCTATTCAGTATTTTATGTTTCCCTAAGAAAAAATACTATAAACTTAATCCTACATTTCAACTGATGGTATAAGGAGTAGATGTTTCCTATTTAATAGTTATTTTAAAATTTTTATCATCATATTCTGGATTGGTGAGTCTAGATTTTTGGCCATAGCAATTCTTAAAGACTATTTACTAAGTTGTAGATGGGTTCTGAGCTATATAGTTAGGGCAAAGCATGTTGGTGTGGTTGTTGATCAATAGCTGTAATAGAAGATAGTAACTGGGTGGCACAGTGGATAAAGAGTCAGATTTGGCATCAGAAAGACTCAATTTCATGAATTTAAATCTGGCTTCAAACAGTTACTAGCCGTGTGACCCTGAGCAAGTCACTTAACCCCTAAGGAAATGGCAAACCACTCCACTGTCTTTGCTAAGGAAACCCCAAATGGGATCAAGAAGTCAGATACAACTGAAACAACTAGACAACAACAGAATGGATTCTTTTATGCTAATTCTGATACTAATGTGTACACCAATGAAACAATTTCTTGAAAGTATTGAAATATTTTGGTTTGCCTTTTGGCAAGTCTTAGTTCTGAAAATTTCCTAAGGCATTATTGTCCAAGAAATGAATTTCAGGCGAGATAAAATAAGATGTGTTGGATCTTAGTTTATGTCACATTTATTCACATAAAAATCCTATTATGTAATAGGGAAGAGACAGAACAACAAGCCTAAAAATTATACAGAATTTTTAAAGCATTTGACAAAACATCCACTCATTTGTAGGCTATTATTTTTGTTGCTTATGAGAATCTTAAAAGGACCAATTCTCCAAAAGAATAATTCTAGTGATATGAAAAATTGAGAATCTGTTTTTTAAGAAGATTTGGCTGGCTATTTTAACTGAGGAGATTTGAAAGTTGATGCCAAACTGAATGGAAAGACGAAAGAGCTTTTTATTAAGACGTATTATTTGAAAATTAGAAAGAGCTGATGTATGAGCTCACAGTTTTGACATGGAGTTTGGACAAGCCAGTTCTGTTGTTAACTGAGCTTTACTGTGCCTCAGTGTCTCTTACTATAAGATATGGAGAATTCTGCTTTGCCACTTATCTTCTTCACTAATGCATGGCAAAGTTTTAGACGCTGAGCTATGTAGGGGTTGGCTGAATTCTTTTGAAGCTGTCACAAGGTCTGTGCAATGAAGAGATCTGGTAACTACACAAAATGAAGGATAATCTGGTTGATTATTACTATTATTCTCATTTCAGCATGTAGCACAAACAAACTAATAAGGGCTGGAAATGAACTAAATTAAGGTAGAATTTATTTCAGTCAACTACAATGAGAAACTAGTATTTAATAAAAGAAAAAAGGGGGAATATTGAGAGTCAGAATAGGAATTGCAATGTATACAAATCCCAGTGTAGGAGGGGATGGATCTTCCCTTATTAACAGGGGTGCGCCCAGTGGGTATTCTTTCTGATTTCGATTGGAATAATAATTAGATAAAGTGATACTATCATTGATTCCTTGGGATGGCAAAGGCACTTTGTAGGTTACTTAGTCTGCCTTAGTTGTGATCCTAGAAAGAATTTTATTATTCCTGATTATTCTATCATAGTATCATTCCAATGTTGTGATACACGTATACATTGTGTGAGATTGCAAAAAGCTTTGAGTAGCACCTACAGGAGGTTTTGTATAATGCATCCAGGGTTCAGCTAATTTCATGTAGCAAATGTGGATGAAGTAAACAATCCAATCTAATATAGGAACTTTGGCCATCAGATGTAAAACCACTGATTTGCAATTTTTGATTTCTCTTTCCCTGCCTCAGACTAGCTAGTATTAGCTTGAGAGATTTAGTCACTCAATCTTACTGGGTTATAAAATAGGTGGGGGTTAAAGCATCTGATATTTATACTTAAAAGTGGCCAGCTACTCTTTCTATGTTTTAGGCTATGTTGGTAGCCTTCTTTCTCAAGATGCAGTGTACTGACAAAGAAGGTAGCTGACTGACAATCTCCACTTCAGGGCATCTCTCTAGAAAACACACATTGACCTTTTCTCTATTTCCTGAGCATGTGATACAACCTTGCTTATGGACTCCTTCCTATGAAGTCTCTAAAAGCTTTTGATATTTTCCTTTTTCCTTTCTTTATTTCTCAACTGATAGCCTCCTTAAGAAACAAAAACAAAACAATGCATTTTATTTCTATTTTTAAAAACTTTAATGTCATTTGCAATAATCTTCCTCTTTCCAATGGAATCTTCACTTGTAATATAGAAGCATTAAATATAGTTAAGCAAAACAAACCAGCACAAAGACTATGCCTGACAATATATGATTCATTTTCCACTTATAATCTATAGTCTTCTCTGCAAAGAAGATGGAAGTAATTTTCATTATAAGTCCTCTGGTGTTGATTAGTCATTTATATGAACTGTGATCCTTAGCATTGTTTTCCTTTATATGATTTTGAACATAGCATATATTTTTCTCTTGGTTCTGTTTACTTTACTCTGCATGAGTTCTGACAGATTTTCCCACAGTTCTCTGAATTCTTCATTTTCATTTCATAAAAACATCACATTTTATGCATATACTACTTGTTCAGCCAATTTCCAATGAGAAGTCTCCTTTTCAGAAAAAAAATGGCTACTCTCCTGGACATATAGCTGATCAAGTAGTTAGATACTACTAACCTAAAGTGTATTCAAATTAAAGTTGGGTTAGACCACTCAAAAGAAATGAATTTAGCTATCACTAGAAACCAATTTATGAAAAAAGGTGATTTTGAAGACTTTTATTGAGCACAGAATGTCCTGATAAGTGCACACAAACTAATACCAGATGAATTATTCATTCCCTTCTTAGGAATATTCTCTATTTTGATGACATGATTGAGGGCAAAGACAGGGGTGTATATTTTATGGGCTTTTTTTATTGTAATAAAAACAAATCTATATAACAGCTATAAATGAAGTATTTCAATTCATTTTCACATGAAAAATATTAAGTACCTGTTATGTTCCAGATGTTGTGCTGGTAGCTAAAAAACAAAACAAAATCCAAACCCCCAAAACCCATTTCCTATTCTCAAGAATTTATATTCTACTTGATATTCTTATCAATTTCCTAAACAGGAGGTTATATAGTCTTTGCTAGATTGAAGATGAATAACAAAAATAGGGGTAGATATTTTCATGCAGAATTCTGGTCAATAATCCTGATGACTAGCCCTATTTTGGAAATTTTTTTATCTATAATTTTTCATTATCCTGAGGTTACACAATCATTCTTTGAAACATAAAAGATGTAGACAACCAACCCACTAACAACCAACAGTGTTCTTGTTAAGTTCCAACTATGTGACAAATACCATGTTAGCACAAATTCAAAAATAAAGCAATATCTACCCTCAAGGAGCCTGTATTATCGACAATTTTGCGCTAATATCTTGGGAGGTAAGAGTTTTATTCAATGCACTTCTGTTAACATATAAAGTTGTCTAGTGGCATCCACAAAACTGAGAATGCTAACATCAGTGAGGATGACTAAATGCAAGAAAGGAGCTTGACTGGTCAAATTGCTTGTCGGGTTAAGAAGCCCTTTGTTTCTGTTTAGCTTTCTGAAACAAGACAGATTATGATATTTTCTGTTAATTTCTTCCCTTAATGAGTTTCATTAAAATCAAAGCTTCCGGAAGACTGAATCTTGACAGCTGTCTAAAGGCTGTTTCATTTACTTGGGGATGTTTAGACTGAATAATTATTATAGCTTGGCTGTTTTTTTAAGTATCAGAAAGAAATGAATCCTTTGGAAAGTGTAGCATACATTTTTAGTCCTTCCTAGCTGTGTGATTCTGTGGTCTTCAAAAGAGACCATTAAAAACATATATTCTTTGAAGCAAAACCATACTAAGTCATCACATGGTTGCTTCTTAATGGCCCCCCTGGTTCTTAAATGCTGAAACTCACCTAATGAGGGTGAAAGAAAGGCTTTTAGAGGTTAATAAAAACAAATTGTCTTTTTTTGAAAGATTAGTTTATTTGGACCTGGCAGGTCATTTAGCATATGGCATAAAACCATTGTTTTGTTATTTTGATTTTTTTAAAGGCAGTATATTTTAAAATTTGCTGATGAAGGTACATTTGTATTCATATACGTGCACTTAAATCCTTCATCATATATGTTATATTTGTGGTATGGTTAGTTTCTTTCTCCTCCCCTCCCTTTTACATTGCTTGGGACCAAAAGGGCTATTTGATACCGTTAAATGAAAATCAATGCTGACATTTAAGCTAAGAGAACTGTTGGAGGAAGATGAAAAGTAGGGGACTGGAGAAATAAGGAGAAACTGAATTTCAAAGCAGTTGGACACAGGTTAAAGGTTTATTCTGGACATTTGCCACCTGTTTTCATAGACTGCTGCAGCTGATAACAGTTTGGAACTGGAGAAGGCAGTTTAGGCTAAGAGCGCTTCAATTTATAGCCACAGTTTAAGATTTCAAGATATGAATTGAAGATTGCTTATTATGGGGTCAAACTCTTCTCTTCCTCTGCAATAACTCAGAGACCAGTTATAGTATTGCTTTTGAAACTAGTTTTTGTTATTGTTGGAATGATATAAAATATTTAAAGATGATTTAAATGAGGGTTGAACCTTAAAAAATGGAGACATACAGAAATACCTCCCTATACACACACACACACACACACACACACACACACACACACACACACACAGAAACAAAGACTGAGACAGAGATAAAGACAGAGACAGGATCAGAGTCAGAGATGAAGATAGAGATAGAGAGACACAGAAAGAGACTGAGTTTGAATGGATAGCTGGAATCTGCTGATTCAATATCATTTTAGATAGAAAACTACCCAGAAAAAGCTTGGTCTTTTTTTTTCTATTATAAAAAATGAAGAGCTCTTGTATCATTGAGAGATGAGGCCAGATGGAGAGAGAGGAAGATTAAAAATCAAGGCAAGTAGATGACTTAGGATAGAATGCTGACCTTGGAATCAAGAAATCCTGAGTTTAAATCCAGCCTCAGATACTTAATAGTTGTGTGGGCAGGTAATTTAATCTCTATTTGCCTAAGTTTCATCATTTGTAAAAATGGAAATAATAACTGCCCTATCTCCCAGGGTTGTTGTAAGGATCAAATGAAATAATATTCCTAAAGTGCTTAGCATAGTGTCTGGCACATAGTAATCACTATATATTATCTACGTATGTTCAACAGGCATTCAGGGTCTAGGTTTTCATGGTAGAGAATATATTTAAATTTTATGTGAAATTAAATGGGGGAAAAGATGCCAAATCTCTAGATTACTAGCAGCAGAATGAAATCCCCAAAATGGAGAAGCCATCCATTAAAATGAATATTTTGGCAGAGGAAATTAAAATATTAATAGTAAGTATTCCACTTCCTACTGTTTTTTGCAGTTGTTGAACCACATTGGATTATCCAATTCAATTCAATAAATACTTATTAAGCAAACTATTTCCTTGTGCTCCATTGTGGACATCACATTTTAGGAAGCACATTGAAACACTCAAACTTGTTCAGACTTATGGGATCAGGATTTCGAGACCATGGTATATGAAAATTGGTTAAAAGAAAAGGGAATGAATGCTTTAATCTGAAAAGAAGAAACAGAGTGATTTGTGATGACTCTTTTCACTGTTCTTAAAGACCTGTTATGTGGAAAAGGCTTAGTCTTGTCCTGCTTGACTTCCTAAAGCAAGAGTAGAAATGACAGAGAGAACAATATCAAGTCGGGAAATAATTAATCATTACAATCTTTCTAAACAAAGAGGGAACTAAGTCCAGGAGTAATAGCTTCCTTTCTCTGGAAGATAAATGAGCCCAACATAGAGATGCCTGAACTGAATAATTTTGGAGATATCTTCTTAGAGATTCTCTGATTCAATGATCAGAAAAAGAAAAAATCCAATATTTTAATTGCTCTGATTTTATCTGTGTACTTGCAAATGAAATTTGTGATAAGCAAAAACAACAAAACTCCCCAAAGAACTAAAACCTTTTCCTCATATATTCTTGTTTCTTCTAAAGTTTTTGTAACAGCATTTTGCGAATGAGGTAGGTACAGTTATCACCTCTATTTTACAGGTAGATAGACCATTAAGTGATTTGCCAAGTCACCCAGCTATTAAGTGGCTTAGATTGGATTTGAATTCAGGAGTAGCTGACTCTACTATTCATTACTCCTATTTAGCTTCCAAGAAAATGAGAGGACATTCCTATGACAGTATTGTTTAGAATTCTTCTTGGGAGGGAGACAGAATTAGACAAGAAAGTGATTTCGAATAACTAATTATTGATGGTAGTTAACTTATTCTAGCCATCATGTACTTTTGGTAATACGGATATATTATGGGATCATCCAGTTTCTACTTGAATACTTGTGATTACTATGAGTTTACTGTCTGGTGAGGCAGCCTGGATCCATTGTCTGTATTTCATCTCTGTCTCTGTCTTTGTTTCTCTCTGTGTGTGTCTCTGTATGTGTGTATGGAGGTATTTTTGTATGTCTAAGAGGCTATTATAGATGAAGTCTATGATCTCTTGCAATTCTGTAATGTTAGGATTCTGTAAAGTGGTTAAAAAAACATGAGTCTAAGCATGTAAAATCTGAATAGAAAAAAGTGTATAGACACAAAAAGGATGATAATGGTTTCATCTATGTGGGGGACTCCTGGTATGGAAACTACTCCCTTCAATCAATGCAGTTTGTGCTTCTTCCATGACTTGGTAAGTCCTAATGAGTTTGCTTGGGTTATATAGAGGCTTAGTTACTTTCCCAGGCTAACATAGCTAACAAGTGATAAAGGAAGGTTTCCAACCCTTGTCTTTCTGATGCCAAGCCCAGCATTTTGTCTATGTTTCTCTATATCACATGTATCAGTGAACGTGATTACATACAAGTGTAAGGAGTACATAGTTAGAACTGTAGGATGGCTGCTCACCAAGTAGCAAACAGAATGTAATCTGGCCCTTCCTTTTATAAAGCTCTTAATGTGAAGGAACCTGGTCTCTCTCAAGATCTCCTCATTAAACTTTAAAAGGCACTCCTGTAGAGTAAATGCTAGCAAAGAGCTCCCCTTCCACAAAGTATTTTGCTATCTTGTGGAAATCTCTCCCTTAGGAGGTCACTGAACCCAGGGCTGCAGCTGGTTTTTAATAAGGACTGGATAATTTTATGACCAGCAACATTTGTAGTTACATATGCTACAAGGAGGTTAATCATATCTCAGCCTTCAGGGTATAATCTGGATTCCCATAGGACTTTTCCTTGGGAATTTTATATTTGCCTAGCGTAGTAGCTTTCCGGCTCACACATCAGATGTTGACCATTGCTCCATCATCCTAGACTTGTCATCTCCCTCACACATCTCACAGAATAGTTTGTGTCAGAGCTATTGCCTGAATATTGTCATGTGGTATTGCTTCTGGGGGATAGTCCTTAACACCTTTTGCTGTCATTACAAGGTATTATTTTCCACTCTGGAGTTTTTGTGGGATTTAATATTCAACTCAGCTATATAATTGATCTTGAGAAGGTAATTTTTTTTCCATTTCATTTTTACTCTGATCTTCTGAACTCTCTTTAATTTTCATTCTGAGCATTAAATTCAATGAACATTTTGATATTCATTGTAAAACAGGAGAAGTTTGTATATGAAACTGAGTCTTCACTATATAGGATTTGCTTTTGTTTTTAATTACAAAATAAATTCAAGGTGTGATTTTCAAAACTATTCAACTTGTCTATGATTCCTTTCATTTTCTTCTCATTTTTTCTAAGGGAGAACAGTATCTTTACCCATTCCTCTTTCTCACCTCCACCTGAATAAAAAGGAAAACCATTATAATAAATATTTTAAGTCAAACAAAATAATTTCCAACATTATCTGTTTCCAATAATGTATATCTCATTCTGCATCTTGACTCTTTGTCAGGTAACATTTTTATTGGTCCTTTGGAGTCATATTTGATTCATTGAACATAATACTAAATTAAGTTGTTTTTCTTGACAATTCTCTTGTTTTGTATCATTTATTGAGAAGCCAACATTGAACAACAATTTGGGGACCTGACATAGGGATAGGGACTTGAGATGCCAAGTATTTTCCAGTGTTTCTCAGTTTCTTAGGAAACACGTCAAGTACTCCAAATTTCTCACTTGGTAGAAGTATTTCTTTATGCATAAGTAATTCATCTCCTATCTATTAAAAAACATCATCACTGAAGAATACTAGTGTAGACCAGCTCCAGAAAGGAGCATCTAGATCAAGAAGAGTTTGGGGAACCCATGTTTGTCTACAAGATTCCTGAAAGGCTTTAGGGAAAGGTACTTGAATCTTTAACCCTAGTATGGACTAACCTAGCCTTCTTTTAATTCTTGAGATAGAGGAAGACCTGAATATAACTTAACACACTCTAAGTTCTGGTTATATTCAATTAGCCTCTGATGCTAAATGTCAGCAGTGTCAGAAGAAACAGCATTTGGGGGGAATATTTGCTTCTATGATGTTTTCCTAGATTCTTTTATTTCCTTTTGGAAGTGAAGGTGCATTCAATTCAATGCACACAATATACAAAGCCAAAGCCAAATAGTTCCTGATGTTAGGAGGCTTACATTGCATTGGGGAGAAACAGCATGTATACAGATGAGCATTATATCTATCTATCTATCTATCTATCTATCTATCTATCTATCTATCTATCTATCTATCTATCTATCTATCTCTATCTATCTGAACATAGATAAATAGATAGTAATTTCTTATGTGGGAGGAAAATATCTACATAGATGCAGATTGTCATCTTATATGCAATTCATAATTTGAAAGAGTTGGCTGGGACCCTGAGATGTTAAGTGATTTTCTTAGAGTCACAGAGTATATGTCAGAGGCAAGACTCAAACTGAGGTCTTTCTGATTGTAAGACCTACTCTATCCATTATGCCTTGCTGGAGTTCTATATACTCATAATTTATCAGATTTGAAAAAAAATGAATCCAAAAATTGTATGACTGCCTACATTAAATAGCCAGATTCAATCAAGCAAAGATTATAATCTTATAGGACTTTATGTGAGATGGAAATTACTGTTATCTGGTTTGTTCATCCATAGATGTAGAAGTGATTGAAACCTTATTTTCCATTTGCTTCAAGGATAATTTTGAACTTTCCCTTCACTTGATCTTAGTTAATTTATGTATATAAACAGATTTATTTTCAATTTTCCTTTCCTAAAGAAGCTGACACTCTTGGATCATAAATGACAGATTCCCTAAAGGCTAAAGGCTACCAACTGAGTTTTCATTAACATTAGAAATGAGGAGACTTCACAATTAGACAAAGAGACAGTAAAATCTTATCCACAAATTTGGTGAGTGTTTAGCTAAAAGAGCAAAACAATCATCCCATTTTGGCCAAAATAAACACATAATATCACTTTATGAAAAAAGCACTGCTTTTTGCCCCATGAACTCTGGCTTTCATCTACTGATCTCTTTTCTTCTCATGAAAAAGGGAAGACCAAATTTTTTTAATTAATTAATTTTTTATTATATATTTTTATTTATTATTAAATTAATCTATTATTATTATTTAATTATTAAATCAAAATATTATTAAATATTATATTTATTATATATTAAGTGCTAAAACTCTGAGTTGATGCAACCTAGCACTTAAGGCTAATTACCTATTGGACAATACTCTATTAGCATATGCTTGGAAAATGGCTTTCCCACTATTCTCTGCTGGATCCATCTTTTGGTGTATACAGATAATTGTAGGAGGGATTAGGGGGGTGGAGTAAGACAAACCAGGGTCACTTTGGCAGTAGAGGAGGAGAAAATAGGTTGTGGAGATCCTGCGTCCTATTCCCTTCACTTCTACCCGTAAAGACCAAGAATAAAGACCAAAGACTTTTGCTTATCCTGACTTCAACTGATTCCAAGGCATCGGTCTTCACAATTATAGCTTTTTATTGACAAAATATATGCATGGATACTTTTTCAACATTGACCCTTGCAAAAACTTTTGTTCCAACTTCCCCCCTCCTTCCCTCCACCCACTCCCCTAGATGGCAGGTAGTCCCATACATGTTAAATATGTTAAAGTATATGTTAAACACAATATATATATATATATATGTATATATATATATACATATATATATATATATATACACACACACACACACATACATTTTGTCTTGCTACACAAGGAAAATCAGATTTAGAAAGAAGGTAAAAATAACCTGGGAAGAAAAACAAAAATGCAAGCAAACAATGACAGAAAGAGTGTAAGTGCTATGTTGTGGTCCATACTTATTTCCCAGTGTTCTTTCGCTGGGTGTAGTTGGTTCTTTTCATTATTGATCAATTGTAACTGATTTGGATCCTCTCATTGTTGAAGAGGGCCACTTCCATCAGAATTGATCCTCATATACTATTGTTGTTGAAGTATATAATGATCTCCTGGTTCTGCTCATTTCACTCAGCATCAGTTCATATAAGTCTCTCCAAACCTCTCTGTATTTATCCTGCTGGTCACCAAATATTGTAGTTCTTAATCCTGCCCCCCCATCTTCCTGAGGTTTCCTTATCAGTAAAAGGAATCATTAGGATCAAGTTACAACTTTTGTTCAAAAATCTTCAATGGCTCTCTAGTGCTTATGAAATAATATCCTTAATCCTCAGCTTGGCATCCTTTAGAATCTGGCTTCCACCTGTCTTTTTAGACTTATTCATATTATTATCTTTCATACACTCCCTGTTCTGTTAAATCTGTCTACTAACTGTACCCTTTACTTATCTTTAACATCTCTCAACTGTGTTTTTGCACATGCATTTTCTACTTACCTTCAAAACACAACTCACTTGTTACCTCCTACAGTAAGCCTTTACATATGCTTCCATCTCCCAGTTACTAATACTTTCTTTCTCTTGAAATTACTTTGTATATACTTAGTATTTAGTTATTTATATTCATATATCAGCATGGCAAAATATAAATTCCCTGAGGGTCAAACCTAATTCATTTTTGCTTTGGAACCCCCAATATGTTACATGTTGCACAATTCCTTGAATGTAATAGGGGCTTAATAAAATTTTATTGAATTGTACTGACTATAAGATCTCTAAGATCCCTTTAGGACCTAATAATCTATGATGCTATAACACTTCACATTTGCTATGCAAGGTGTCATTTACCTTCTTATCAGAAGAGAGGGGGAAAAAAGGAAATATAGTCTTGAAAAGAGGAGAGGGATGGTATCATCTATCTTCTTTCTAAAATCAGAAAAGACAGTTCCCCCCAGAATTCTATTGTTTATTTAACAGTGGCACTAGGTAGGAGGGAGAACAAAAAGCAGGAGAATAGAACCAAATAAGGATGGGTAGCAGAGAATTAGGTCAGTCATGGTGGCAAAGAAGGGAGGAGAGTTATGGTTACATTCTGTTAAAGGGGAACTTTTGTTAGTAAAATTAAGAAAAGCAAAACTAATGAGGCTACTAGGTGGTGCAGTGGCTAGTCTGCTGAACACCTGGAGTCTCAAAGACCTGAGTCCAGCCTTAGATACTACTTGCGTGATCTTGAACAAATCACTTAGCCTGTGTCTCTGTTTCTTTTTTTAAAAGCTTTTTATTTACAAAGCATTATGCATGGGTAATTTTTCAATATTGACCCTTGTAAAACCTTCCATTCCAAATTTTCCCCTCCTTCATCCCACTGCCTCCCCTAAATGACAGGTAGGTAGTCCAATACTTGTTAAATATGTTAAAATATATGCATTCATAGTTATACAGTTATCTTGCTGCACCAGAAAAATCAGATCAAGAAGGAAAAAATAATTAAGAAAGAAAACAAAATGCAAGCAAACAACAACAAAAAGAGTGGAAATGCTATGTTGTGGTCTGTGTCTCTGTTTCTTTATCTGTAAAATGGGATAATAATAGCACGTATCTCCCAGGATTGTCATGAGGATCAAAGGAGATAATATTTGTAAAGCACTTTGCAAATCTTAAAAAGTACTACATGTGTGCTGGCTATTACTGTTATTACTGTAAATAATAAACTACATTCAGCTCTCATCTAGGATCTTGTGCTCATAGTTTAGATTTTTCACCCACTTCCTTATATGTGAGATTGAAGCAAACTGCACTAGAAAGAACAAGGTCCTTGAATATTAAATTAAATTAGATAACTATAGTCTTTTTGAGGCAAACCATTATTGTTCCAAATTTGATGAATAGTAGAAAAACTAAATGGAAAAATAAAATATATGTGTTAGAAATTTTATGTCATAGCTAAATGTTAGAATTCAGGATTTCTAGGAGGAAGGGTTTCCTATTTACCCTTACCCAGCTTCCAGCAATATATCCAAACCAGGGTTTATAGTAAGTAACATCTAGAATTCTAAGTTTTGGATAGATTTGGTCTATGCAGAGAGTGATCTCTCCTCCATCTAAATTCCTATAGCATTTATTTGTCTGTACTTCCTATTTATCACATATTATGTCCTATTTTGTACTGTGCTGTTTTAAAGTTAATTTTTTTTCAATGAACCGCCCTCCATTAGAAAATCTTTATAACAAATATAGTCAACAAAACAAGTTCCTACTTTGACTATGTCCATAAACTATGTATCATTTTGCACCCTGAGTCCATCACCCTTTACTCAGCAAGTAGGTAACATGCTTCATCATTATTCCTCTTAAATTATGGTTGGTCATTGCATTGATCAAAACCCTCAAATCTTTCAAAAATGTTTGCATTTATAATGTTGTTGTCTTAGAAATAGTTCTCCTGGTTCTACATACTTCACTTTGCATCAGTTCATATAAGTCTTTCTCTTAAACTATCTCATCATTTCTATAACATAATAGCAAGCCACGACATTCCTATATCACATTTTGTTCAATCAGCCTCTGGTTGATGGGCACCTCTTTAGTTTTTGGTTATTTGTTACTACAAAAAAAATGCTATGCATATTTTTGTACATATGAGGCTTTCCTCTCATTCTTTAATCTCTTAGGCGTGTAAACCTGGTAGTGATATCACTGTCAGAGAGTATGCACAGATTAATAACTTTTTGGTCACAGTTCCAAATTGCTTTGCAGAATGTGTGATACTTCTTGGCATACAAGTCATGCTTCAGCTTTCAGTTGCAGTTTGCACATGATGAAGGGAGCAGTTGGTTAGATGAGTTTTAATTGTGATGGCTGATGGTGAATGGCCATCTATAGTCCATCTGAGCATGAAAAAAAGAAAGCTGAAAATTGAACCTTCCATATAACAACATTAAGGAAAAGAAAAGTGGAGTATTTTTTCATCCAATTTTTTAAGGTTCCTCAAAGCATGTGTGGCAGTAATACTGGCATTTAAAGTCAGCTTGTGACTTCAGCTTGTTAAAGGGTGAGTACTAGACAATTTGGACAATCCTAGAAGAAATTCTTTGCCATTTAAATCACATAATGCCCCAAACTTAATTCTCAGTTGAGAATTACAGATAATATAGCAATACTTTTCAAATAGTAAATCTTCTGCTAACAAAAGAAATTAGAAATGAGCTCCATCTCCACCTCACCTAGACCAAGAGTTGAGAGACTCATCTAATCTAACCCTCTTATTTGCTAGATGAAAAAATTGATGAGCAAGGAAGTTAAATGGCTTGCCTAAGGTCACATTGGTAGTAAACATCAAAGGCAAGATTCAAATTTAATCTTCTGACTTCAAAGCCACACTCTTTTCCATACCACAAGTGATTCTTTATTTCATTCCTCTGACTGTATATTAAAATAATTTTTAAAAAGTCATTATCCACATCCACATGTATCTATACACAGTTATATACATAGGAACACATATAAATGAATATATATATATGTACATATACATATATATGTATATATACATATACATATATATATGCCTACATGTCCAAACAAGATTATTTTCACTTTGTCCTGGACATAGCTTGCTTGTACAATGATTGTTTATATTGTTTATACATTGTCTTCCCCATTAGATTGTAGACTTCATGAGATCAGGAACTGTTTTTCTTCCGTAGAAGACAGGACTTATTGGAATAGACCTAGTTGTTGGGGAAGATGGAAGGCAAAAGGAGAAGAGGGTGGCAGAATATGAGATGGTGAGATAGTATGGAAACAATGAACATGTCCTTAGACTGACTTTGGGAAATAGTAGAGAATAGAAGGGCCTGGTGTGTGATGGTCCATGGGTTCAACAAAGAGTCAGATATGACCCAATGAACAATACATATCCCCAGTGCTTAGCAAATGAATGGCACATAATTGGTGCTTAATGAATTGTTAACTTGACTTGATATAACTCCTGGAAAATAATGCAGTTACCCTTTAAAATATGTGTTTTATTGTTCATACCAATTAAACACACTGAAATCATATTGAAAATGAACAACTGACTCAAATGAACCAAAGCATGCCTCAGGGTACACAAAACTTTCTACAAGTTTAGGGTTAATTTCCCTCACTCCCTAACATTTGTGGGAAGCAAGGTTTTTAATAATCTTCTAGCTCAATTCTAAATTTTGAGAGAAGAATAAATTAGGTTAGTGGTAACACATGCTTCTGTAATGCCAAGCTTTCTAAGTCTTTAAAAATTTGACTGTATTTTTATTGCTCTGCCAGACAAAGGTGTTGAGCTGATAAGAAATGGTATCCTCATCACCTAACAGAAGGAATTGCCCAGCAGATAGGTGAGATACTATTGTGAAATTTTATAATTACCTCTCTCTTGTTCTCTTTGCCTTTTGCACTCTTAGTGGCAAAATGACTCATTGTCAAGAATTTCAAACTCTAATTTGTGCTGAGTGACTTCTGTCAAATCATTAATTATATCTGTGAAGTCAAGAGATTCATCCTTCTATGTGCAGACTGATTGTTCTGTTAATGAGGCAATGTGGTTAGTGGAAAAATTGTTGATTTAGGAGTTTGAGAATCTGGGCACAGATTCCAATATTTATTATTATTTCAGTCAAATCATTTAATTTGTTTGGGCCTCAGTTTCCTCATTTTTAAAATGAAGCGATTGGGCAAAATGACTTAAATGGTCCCTTTGGGATCTTAATCTATGATCTGTTGCTCAAAACAACTTTTAGCTTCAGTTGAAAGCCTTCAACTTCAATTTTTTCTTATCTACTTGAATACAGGGACAGTTAGGTGTCTCAGTGGATAGAGTGCCAAACTTAGAGTCAGGAAGACTTGTCTTCATGAGTTCAAATCTGGCCTCATGCTATGTGACCCTAGGCAAATGACTTAAGTCTGGTTGCCTCAGTTCCTCATTTGTAAAATGAGCTGGAGAAGGAAATGACAAACCACTCCAATATCTTTGCCAAGAAAATTCCAAATGAAGTCACATAGAATCGGACATGACTGAAATGATTGAACAATAATTTGGATGCAACCACAACAGAAACTGGGGAAAGATGTGGTTTTGAGAGAAGAGAAAGGTAGTTATAGCCTGTTTATATGAAATAAATTAAAAAGAAGTGTTTTTTTTTCCATTTTTTTCCTCTTGTGCATTATTAGATGAGGGGGGTCTCCAGGAGAATGTGAAGAAAAGAGGAAAGGAACTGAGCTCTGTGCCTTCTGTAATATTCTATAATTCAGAGAGTCTACAATAGACTAAAAGTAGGAGATGTTTCCTAGTAAATGAGGATCAGTTAAGGCTCACAGGAGCTCTGACAAACTGTTCCTTGTCAGCCTTTCTCAAAGCAAATCTATAAAACTACCCTCAGATATCAAATTCATTATCAAATAGAAGAAAAAGCAAACCTCATTACTTTGTAAAGGTTCATATACACATTTCTGCTCAATTTTATCAGTAAATAAATGTTAGGGAATGAGGTCTTCTTAGGGGCACTGTTTGTAAAAGAAGGATCTCAGAAGTTGTGGCAGAAGTCATAAGTGAGGCAAGCTGAAGTTAAGGCTCACTCCCAGTTCCTAACTTACCTTTGATACAGTAAGCGCATTCCACTTGAGCCTTAGTCTAAAACCTTGTGGCTGTTCTGGCTTGTGTCACATCTAAGTCATAGTCTAGCTTCTTCCATCCCATGCTTTTAACTGCACAGAAGGTTTCACGTTTTGTCAGCTTTTGCAGAACAGCTGTGCCCAGAGAGAAAACAGAATGTGTGTGTGGTACAGGATGCGTTCAGCTGATGCACAAGATTCTTCCTACCATATGTAGAAAGCAGTGTGCTTTTCACTCTGAAAGTTCACTGCCAAAGCTTCCAGAAGCAAATAAAGAAGGGTGTAATGCAGAGAGACATAGCATGCTAAGCCTGAAGCCTGGACCATGTAAAGGAAGGGGAAGAGAATAAGCATTTATATAGCTCCTACCATGTGCCAGGACTTCAATAACTCAGGAAGAGAGTGTGAGGCTGACAACTTAGTGCAAGACTTTGCCTCACTTAAATCCAATTCACATGTAAGTCAAGACATCACCCATGATATCATTGGTTATCTTTAAAAAAAAAAAAAAGGAAGTACAAAAAATCCAGGCACTGTGTTAAGTGCTTTTTGCAAATATTATCTCATTTGACCCTTACAACAACCCTGAAAGGTAGATGCTATCATTATCCCAAAAATAACTCTGAAAAATAGATGCTATTATCATCTCCATTTTAAATTTGAGGAAACTGAGGCAGACAGAGATTAAGTGACTTGTCTAGGGACTCACAGCTATTAAGTGAGACTGTATCTGAAATCAGGTCTTCTTGATTCCAAGCTCAGTACTCTATCCACTATACCACTGGCTGCCCTTATGATCCCTTCTCCCTTTAATTATCACATTATATATTATTGCATAATATATTTTTAAGTCTTAACAAATGATAGATGAGGGGAAAGGGTACCAGACAGAATTAGGACCCTTGAGTTTTAAATCCTACAATTAGAGAGATTTATAGTTCAATTCAACAACTATTTATTAAGTACCTACTGTGTACTAGGCACAGTAAAATACTTAAGAAAGGAATGATTGTAGCTAAAGCTAATATTTACATAGCACTTTAAGCACTTAACACATACTATCTCATTTACTCTTCACAAAAATCCTGTGAGGTAAGTGCTATTATTATCCCTATTTTATAATGGGGAAACAGGGTGAGAGAATTTGTGTTTAATTCTATCTGACACTTCATGACCCCATTTGAAGTTTTCTTAGTAAAGATATTGGAGTGGTTTGACATTTTCCTCTCCAGCTTATTTTACAGATAAGGAAACTGAGGCAAACAGATTAAATAATTTGCCCAGAATCAGGCCTGGAGTCAAGAAGACTAACCAGAAAGCTATTATTATAGTCCAAGCATGAGGTAATGAAAACTTGCAGGAAAGTAGCTATATGAGTGGAAAGAAAATGGCATATAGGAGAGATATTGCAAAGGTAGAAACAATTATATTTGATAATAGTTTGGATATATGGAAAGAGTAAAAGTGAGCAGTCAATGATGAATGACACATCTCAAGAGTGGGTAAATGGGAGAATGGTAGTGCCCTCAATAGTAATGGGCAGGGGTGTGCTGGTAAATTTTTGACAACCAGCTTAGTAGAAGGGAAAAAAAGCACAAGACACTTTTATCTGTTTAATTTTGAATAGCTGGGTGGAGGGTGAAGGATGGAGGTGGTAATCACTATTGGCAGAGAGAAAAGGGAGGATGGTGCATATATGTGTGACTCTGTGTGTGTGTGTGTGTGTGTGTGTGTGTGTGTGTGTGTGTGTGTGTGTGTGAATTGTGTAGCTGAAATTAGGATGTGAATGGACAGTTGCCTGAATCATTTGATAGCTAGATGTAGAGGGAGAAAAGAAGGGATTCTTGGGCATTCTGGACAACTCTTAGGTATGTCATGGGGTGTAAAAATTAGAAATGTTTAAATAATAGAGTATTTTATGGCCTTTCTAGTATATAGCTTCATTGAAAATCATATTGCAAGCTCAGCAAAGAATCCTCACAGCTAAGACTTTTACTTACTTAGAGTATATTCTTTGCTTGACTTGACTTCATTTTTTGACATCCACACAGAGCTCAATTCCCATTCATTTTGTAATCGGGGATTTTTAACACAAACTGTGACTAAGGAAAATGATTACACACCTGTCAATTCTATAAAGGGAAAGAGAGCTGTTGGCACAGAGGAACAGGCCACATCTCTACCCAGGTCTCTATGGAGTCTTCTCCGTCAGAGATGTCATTTCTCATTTTTGCTCTGAAACAAGGCAGACCTTATAGCTTCTGTCTTGCCAACAGCATCTATAGGAATTGCTGCCATAATTGCTAATGTGAGCCAATAAAATTCCATTTTTGATCGTATTTTTGTACACATTATATCCTAGGGCCCAGGAGGGTAGGACGGGGTATAAATTAAGGAAGGAATGAGCATAAATGTGACATAATGACTGAAATGCTGCTTCCTGTCACGAGGCCAGAGATAGAGAGGGGGAGAAATGAAAATGATTCATGCAAGGGAGAAACATTCATTTTAAGGTAAAATAAGGTGAAGTATATAGAAATAAAGGGAAAGCTTTTCCAGATGGCACTAATGACCAAGACAAGGGGGCTTTCATTGATGGAGAAAAGATGACGAGATAAAAAATAATACCCTTTATGAAGCAAAAGAAAGAGAATGCCATGTTAGAGAGAGACAAGTATGAATGCATGTTTAAAAAATCCCATTGACAACAATTTTGACTTGAATTTTGATACAACTAAGGGTCAAGTCAATGCTGTAATCCTATTTCAAAAAAGATCTGTCTGGCTAATAAAAAAGGAAAAAATGATGATTTTTTTTCCCTATATTACCTGAATTTTAAACCAAATATAAGGTTGAGGCAGACTTTCTCTTTCCCTGAAGGTCCTTCCTTCTTTTGCGTCAGCCCCTGATTGACACCAGGTTGGGTGGTTCATTTTTGGAAACTTGTTTTGCAGTTCTATTTGTCTCTGCCCTGGCCTCAATGGAGAGTTTATTGCAAAGATAAATGGATATTCTGCTACCAGCCAAAGAGTTCACTTACGTAAAGTAGAAATTGTTTTTTGTTTTTTTAAGACCTGAAAATTAGTACAAAGAGAAATGAGAAGAATGGACATGAAATTAATGAATTGAAGATTTCAGTAGACATGAAATAAGGTACATGGTAACAGTGTGGTAGAGATGGATATCTACTTAAAATGAGCAGGAGCCGTTGTTAAGATGTATAAGAGAAAAGATTGATAACATAGTCAAGGAAAGTTAAATTGTGGATGAGGCTTTAAAAGGAAGCTACAGGAGATGAAGTTGCATTTGAGAATATATTTTTATTTTGTTTTCCTGTGGGCATTTCTAGAATACCTGTAATTCTAGGCAACTCCACAAACACACACACATATAGTTGTGTTTATGTACATATACACATTCACACATATAATATGTATGTGTGTGTACACATAGACAATGTGCTTCTATATTTAATATGCTGTGCTAGGTGTTAGGGAGATATAAATAACATACATAAGACATGGCCCCTGACCTCAAGGAGCTTACAGTCAGTATCACTTTTATACTCTTTCTCTACTATTATCATCATATATTTGCATTGATGTTGTCTGACCAAGAAGCTAAGGTCATCCATTGCATCCCAGGTCATTGCCTGTCACCTTGACTTTTTTCTTGCCATTGGGCTTCAATGACTTTGGAAGAAAGAATGATGCTACTGATTTTGTGCAACTCTGTCTTACTTCAATTCAGTTTATGCACAAGTGAAGACATCACTCTGCGATATCATTGGTCCTCTTTGAAAATGAAGGCTCACCATCACCAACAAACATCTATGTCAAAAATGTGAAATCTTTTTCACTGTGCTATTTCATTTCAATTAATCAAGACCTTAAAAATAAGAAAAAATACTCTTACTCCCCAAACTGGTTGGGTCATTTTCTTCTAAAAAGACATCAGATCTTTTAAAAAATATCAAGCAGTCATCAGTTCAGATGTCTTTTGAAATGCTCTGCTATTGTATTTTATCAGTTTCTTTTTTATTTACTACAAGTGTTTTCTTCTTCTCAAGAGGATGTTTGTAGGATTTCACTTCTTTTTAACTTGGACTAAATTTTATTCAGGTATTTGGAGGGTAGAGTAAAGATGGGAATAATATATATTTAAAATCTAGTCTGACATTGAGAAAAATATATGTAAAACCCATGAAAATTAACACCTCAAAGTAACATAGTTAGCCTTGATAAGGCCCTATTTTCAAGGAAACTGCCTTGGTGATACATTTAAAATTTGCAGTTATACATGGTTAGTATGAAATTCTTATTAGTTGTGCAATTACTTGCCACAGTACAGACAGATTGCACAGATGTTTTTGCTGCTATGGCATATTATTTTGTGCCAGTAAAACACCCATGCCATTTGGGGATAATCACCAAACAGAAAAATCTCAAATTTATGGAGTTTGGTAAAACCATTTTATAATCTAAACTCATAGGTTTGTAAACATTTCCCCTCCAAAAAGGAAATAAAGATCAAAACCTCAGCTATTCAAGTAACTAGCAAATTGTAGATACAAGTAAGTGCATACATTTGTCAATAATACATAATTCATAGACAAGTAAAGACTGATCTTTAGACAATGACGTAGTGTATTAAGATAAGATAATAGTCCATTCGATGACTGGGTAAATGTGAAAAATAACTTCAGAGTCTAGGGCTTAAATCAATGAAAATCTTGGTCTCTAAAAATGTCTTAATTGCTCATATAAAATATCTGAGAAAAGATCCCTTTTATACATTTTACCAACCATAGGTTGTTACTTTTGGAACTGAACCTATGAAGACGCCAAGTAAAATAGAGAGGGAAAAAGAGGGCTTTAATAATGTCTGTTCTATTTCAACAAACTATAACTTGGATAGAAGGATAGAAGGCAGGCACCTTTACATTTTTACAATGAATGCTTCTTTCTCCAAAATGTGCACATTTCCATGACCTAGCATTCTGGTTCCTCATACCACTGTATTCTTTTCTCTTTGTATTTCCTATTCTTTTTATTTTCCCATCCACTATCCATCTCTATCATTGCTCCTACCCATCCTTACTTCACGAGTAGAATATCTAGAGACCCTACTTCATTCCATCTTTGTGTTTAGGTTTTACCTTCCCTTTCATTTTCTTTTGGAATTTCACCTTTAGCCATTGGTTTAATAGATAAAATCAGAATATCATTCTGAAACCTCTATTCTCTCTAGTTAAAGTATATTGGTGATAAGGTATTTACCACCAAAGGTTTTTCTCCTTGGAAAGTTGACTGTCTCCTTCTTCTATGAAAGACAGGAACACCAGAGTGTGGGTCATTTTCCCTTGTGATGGACACTTTGTCTCTGTTGGCCTAGATATGCTGATACCATTAATTTCATTGCATAGACTATGAATCAAAGTGTTTTCTGCATTATACTTCCTTATTTTCTTGCCAAGTTGCTCTTTGAAGAAAGGGGTGATGAGATAGGGTGAAAGGACACCAGTATAGATGATTGGTGCCTTTGCATAGGCTATCTCTCATGCCTGGAGCACAGGCTTTCTATTCATGCTTTTTTAGATACTTAATTTCTTTAACTTCAAGAGCTACTTCTTAATACAAGGCCATTCTTGATTCAAAAAGTTTCCAGAGAACCTCCTGAAATTGCCTTGTATTTACTTTTTATGTATTCTGTCAGGATGTACATACACTTTGTTCTCCCTGATAGAAGGTAAGATCCATGAAGGCAAACATGGCTTTGTTTTTCTTCTTTGTATCCCTGCTTCCTAGTGCAGAACCTGTAATATAACAAATACTTAACAAATGCTTAGTGATTGATTGATTGGCATTCATTTCCATGAATTCTTGATAACTTATAGTAAGTGTGTTGTGATTCCCTTTTCTGGAAGACTCTTTGGTATTCAACAATTTAAAGTGAGTTTAGGTTGTCATCTTCTAAATTTAGCTTAATGTAAGTGTGTTTTTAACAGCATAGTCCCTTGCAACAATACCAAAGACTGCATTGTATTGTGAATGATTTGCAATTTTGGTAATCTAGTGGGTGGTAATAGGAACAATAAGAGGGAATAAACAAAACAGAGATAAGGAATCATAGTTGAGTTACTAGAGGGAGTACAACAGATGATTTTTAAAATAATAGCTTATTATTTTTCTTTTTCAAGTAACAAGTTTATAAATCAGTCTGTCCCTCCCACTCTCCCTTTCCTTCATTGAGCAAAATTTTCTTTAAAAAATGAACAAATGTGAAAAACAAATCTTTCATTATATATCTACAGAGTTCGACAAAAACAAATTCCCACACTAGCCATATCCAAAAATATATGTTTCTGCATTTTAAGCATAGAGCATATTTCATCTTCATTCTTTTGGATTCATAGTTAATCATTGTTTTGATCAGGATTTTTAAATCTTCCAGACTTGTTCTTCTCTATGATATTTTTTGTTAAATAAATCATTCTAGTTCTGATCACTTTACATGAGATCATAAAGGTCCTCTCAATTTGCTTTGAAGTTATTTTGTCATTTCTTATAGCAAAACAATATTCTATTATATTCATATATATCACGATTGGTTTAACCATTCCTCAATAGGAGGATACCTTCTTAGTTTCCAATTTTTTGTCTACAGTAAAAAGAGCCGATAGACATATTTTTGTATGTAGAGTCTTTTCTTTCTTTGGTTTCTTTGGGACAGTGGTATAGCTGGATCAAAGAATATGCATAGTTTGGTAACTTTCTGAGTATAGTTTCAAATTGCCTTTTATAATGGCTGGACCAATTCACAATCCTATCAATAGTGTACTAGTGTTCCTATTTCCTAGTGGTAATTCTTAACCATAAACAATATACAAAGGCATTTTTCAGTGAAGAGTATTGTAGATATAAGAATTTTTTCCATTAATGCAAATTACATCTTGTCTTTAATTTAATAAATAAGATTTAGGGAATTGTAGAAGTCCCACAAAGGTTAATTGACTTGTCAAAGATCACTTAACTAGTGTCAGAAGAGGATTTGAATCCTAGTCTTTCCCTCTCTAAATGTAACCCTTTCTTTATATACTATGCTATCTCTTAATTATAACTAATCAGAATATTATAAGGAAGAAAATGTGGAAACATGAACACTTTGTCTTTTTATTCAAGAAATATTATTGCTATTTGATATAGTATTATACATTAATATATATATATAATTATAGAATTTATTTCATTCATTTAATAAATATTAATAATTTAATTACTATTTACTTATTGATGCTGAGGCAGTTGGGGTTAAGTGACTTGCCCAGGGTCACACAGCTAGATGTTAAGTGTCTGAGATCATATTTGAACTCAGGTCCTCCTGACTTCAGGGCTGGTGCTCTATCCATTGAAACCAATTAGCTGCCTCTCATTAATATTATTTAACATCAACTATGTGGAAGACTCTATGCCTTGTGCTAGCATATAAAAGGAAAGAAAAAGTGAGAGAGAAAACAGAGATAAATAAAAAGAATTTGAAAATGAAGCATTTTTACAAAATGCACAAAAGAGAACAGAAGGGAGGTCAGAAAGAATCACAGGCAATCTGGGCAACTTCGAAAGGTATATGCTGAATTTAAATGTTTTACAACAGAAAACAAATTGTTAGGATCAAGTGAGATAACACAAATCTTAGAATACTATATAAATGCTAGATATTTTTATGATTTCATACCAGAGATTTGCTTTTTAAATATAATATTTTCCTATCTTACTGTGGATGTAGAGACATTCATTTTATTTATAAAGTTCAGATTCATAAAAACAAAATTTAAAAACATCATAACTATTGGAGCCAAAAAGTGGTAGGCTAGCACTATCTGTCACCAAAAAATTAATGTGGCTAGTGAGCATACTCTTGTCCTTAACCTGACATTCATTTGTCAAGTCCAATGAGTTCCCCTCAGCTTCGATCAATTTCCACTTAAAAATTTCTTCCTGACTTAAAACATGTCACTGTCATTATTACCAGTCAACATCTTCAGCAAAACTAAGCCTAGAAATTGATTGGATAGAGGATGCCATGTAGCTGGTTTTCTATCTGCCTTCATGTCTTGCCACATGTTTTGCCTCCTAGAGAAGTTGGTTGTCCCTCTCTTTAGTGATGGAGTGATGTTTGCTTTCTTCTTAAAACACTGGGGTGCCTTCATTAGAAGGTCAAGTGGTACATCACCTGTAACTAAAGCCCCATCAGGAAAACCATCCTATGCAGGGCAAAATTGTGTTTTCATACTTGGGAAGACCCATGGAAAAAATACACCGAGACTGACGTACTATGTTGTTTTGCCTTTTTTCCCCTGGCCCATGTTCATGTAGCATTAATCATAGTTTTGCTGAATATTACTAAGGATTTGTCTGTAGAAATTTATAGATTATAGGGACACTTCAATGGCCAGCCTCAGCCCTTTTCAATTTCTCTTCCTTGGGCTTATATTAGGTCTTTACCCAGGTTACACTGAGACTCCCCCCTCCTCCCATACACACCCTCCTTAGCCTCCGGCCCTACTCCCCATGGAAACTAGTGTTTAAGACTCACTATGATCTCCATTAAGGTTCTTGGTTCACCTTAATTGGATATTGACTTTTGTGAAACTAATACCATGGACTAACGGGAATCAAGAGAAAAGAAAGTTTATGGTAATAGAGCCCTGATCATGTTGCATCGGTTATAAAGGGAACAAAAGTTCATTAAATCAGTCAGAATCACTTTTAAAAGTAATTTATTATGAATTTTAAAACCATTCTTCCCCCAAAGGAGGATATTTCTATATCAAAGCAATATATAAAAGGGGGATCATATGTGTACGCTATTATATGCAGCTTATTTTTTAAAAAGTATACCATAAATATATTTATTTAAATATTTTTGCTATCTTTTATTTCTATCTTACCAGAATTTCTCCTAATATCTTCCCCTTTTCTTCTCCCAGAGAGATATCTCATATGACAAATAATATTTTTAAAGAAAAAAAAGGAAGAAGAGAAAAAAATCAGCAAAGCCAACCAGTACATCAAAAAAATCTGAAAATATATGCAGTGTTCCACACCCTGGACATCCCACTTAAACAAAGGACTTGGGGTGGAGATATCTTTTCCTATCTTGTCTTTGGCACTGTGCTTATTCTTTGTAATTTTATAACATTCACTTTTAATTGTTTTATGGTTGTTTTTTCCATTTTAGTTGTCATCATTTTATTTAGATGTTGTCATCATATGTATTATATACATATATATGTGATATGTGTGTATATATACATATATATATATATATAATGATAACAATTAAAATACACATACATACATTATTTACTTCACTCTGCATAGGATATGTAAAATTTCCATATTTCTCTATATTCATCATATTAGTTGTTTATTACAGGTTGGTAATATTCCTTTATAATAATTTGTTTAGCTATTCTACTAGATGATAAACATCTACCTTGTTTTCAATTCTTTTCTACTAAAAAATGTTGCTATAAATATTTTGGTCTACTGGGGGCTCTCTTCTTATCCATGATCTCCTTGAAATATGTTACTTAACAAATTGTCCTGGTTGATTTTATGTCCTTCTGAGCTTCTTTTTCTTCTTATGTTAAAAAAATGCTTAAATACTTGAATGACTCTTAATGATATAAAAAGTCAATGATTTTGAAGGAATTTAACTAGTCAACAATAATAAATATTAAGTTTATCATATATATTATTAAGTTCCATAAGCAGTGGCTTTATTAGCATATTCAAGAATATTTGGTTTAGTTAATGATTTACAGCTATCCATTCATTTAAAAATGAATATATATTAAACACTTAGATTTATAGGATCAGAGATTTGGAAATGGAAAGGGACTTTTATAGATAGGAAAATCTACAACCAGTTAGGTAGACTGACTTGCTTAGAGTCACATGTAGGTAGGAAATGGAAGCCAGGGCTTTCAGCTCTCAAGAAAGTGCTACCACTCAAATGCCCCTTTGTGATACAGAAATGACTGAGTTTCCACAGACTAGGCTAATGGAGCATAAACTTTGGCTGGTCCTATGAAACTAGAGAGCTTTTTAGCATGAATCTAACAATGAACTTTATATCTGAGAATTAATCTTGATAAATGTAGAGAGACTCATCACTAGAAAATTGGTCACAGTGAAAAGCTTTGCCACAGAAACTCATGGAGAAGTTGTGTTAGGGGCTAATGGTGAGTGCATTCATGCCAGAGAAGTCAAGATTCTTTTCAAGCATTATGTGATGTATTAAGCACCATGCTAGAGGAGCACAACCCTTCTCCTCAGGGAGCTTACACTCTAAGGATAATAGATGAATTTGTGCTAGTCCATTTGTATCTTCTTACAAGGCTTCTTTTGGGATCAACATTTTTGTCAAGATGCATGGTCAACATTAAAGGTGCTATATGTGAGTTAGCTTTGATATGGTTTAAGGCTTATATATATATATATATATATATATATATATATATATATATATATATATATATATATATATATATAATTATGACCTAAACCTCATAAGTACCAGTTTTTAAGCAAAATAACTAATATTATTTGTTGTTTAGTTGTTTAACTTATGTCTGACTCTTTGTGACCTCATTTGGGATTTTCTTGGCAAAGCTAATAGAGTGATTGCCATTTCTTTCCTTTGCTCATTTTACAGATAAGGAAGTGAGGCAAAAAGGGTTAAGTTACTTGTCCAGGATCACACATTAGTAAGTGTCTGAGGTCAGATTTGAACTCAGGAAGTCTTCCTGACTCCAGATTTGGCACTCTGTCCATTGTACCATCTAGATGTCCTTATTATTGACACATTATTATAGTTAATGCATGATGATTTAGGGTATGTTAATGTCAAGTGAGAGGGTAAAATGAGAGGGTTCATAGATTCACAGCTTTAGAACTTGAAGATCTTATTCTATTTCCTTCATGTCGTAGATAAAATAACTAAGACTTTAGAGAAGTTTAATGAGTTACTCAACATAATAGTTTGTAAGGGTCAAAGCAGGGATTTGAACCTGATCCCCTGACTCTAAACTCAGCAAGCTTTCTACTTTACTAGAGGTTCAGGGCCTATTTCTCAGCATGCAGGCCCATAAACTCAGTTTCATTAATTCACAGTGTGACCAGGCTTTGATGAACACTAACCAATATAACACAAGGCATTTGTAAAGCAGGAAAATGCAATTTAATTTACACTGGGGAACAGAATTGCCAGGTATTTCAGTTGATCAGAACAATCTCTGCTCGATACTGAATAATTTGAAAACCCAATCACTAATCACAAGATTTCTTAGTGAATAAAGAATTAGGATAAAGGAAGTTGAATGATCATAAGAGACCTTTTCATCAGGCCATGGTAATGACTCACCCTTTTCCATTATTTGGATAAACTTGCCAAGTCTACTGAATATTTATGTTTGCTGGCCAGCGATCTCTCTTGGTCAGGGCTAAAGACAGTCTGGCAAATCCTTACTCACTGCCTCTCCTGTTACTAGGCTGTAGGCAGACCACCCCTCTTCTGTTTGCATTTTCTATTACAATACCCTCCTTTTCTTAATTCAATAAATTTCTCTTACACTTATAATTTTGAAGTTTACAGTTGATTTTTATACTGATTACATTTTAGATGGGCTGATCACTGATGATATCTAGAGTTGTGCTGTAATCAGATTAGTAATGGGTTTCTAAATCACATTTTAAGTTGGATTATGTTGGAAAGATTTTTTTGTAGTTAATTTTTTATTATGAGCATTACTGTTGGACTGTCCCTATATTCTCCTTGCCTATTTTACATTTTTCCTCATTTCTAATGGTCTCAACTCTACCTGACTTTTTTTTTCCCCCATAGAAAGTTAGGTGGTGTAGTAAATAGAATGCTGGGTCTGAAGTCATCTTTGTGAATTCAAATCTAGTCTCAGATACTTATTAGCTTTTGTGATCCTGTGCAAGTCATTTCAGTTTCCTCATCTGTAAAATCAGCTGGATAAAGAAAGAGCAAATGCTTCAGTATCTTTGTCAAGAAAACTCCAATTAGGATCATGGAGAGTTGAAGACGACTGAAAAATGACTAAAAACATCAAGAATCTCTTCTCACTGATAGCTGAGGGTGATAATAAGAGCTAGCAGTTTGCAAAGTGCTTTATACATACACACACATATATACACATATATACATGCTTTAACCTCATAACAACTCCAGGACTACAATAAATTATCCACATTTAATAGGTTTATAAGGATGAAGTGTTTTGTTCACATACATGTGGATGTAGTCATATGAGGAACATAGAGATTGTGTACATCTAGTCTTAAACACTAGCTAGGTGACCTTTGGTATGTAACTTAACTATTTTCTCACCTGTAAAATGGGAATAATAATAATAATAGTACCTCTCTCCAGGAGTGTTGTATGGATCAAATCAGATTATATTTGTAATTGTTTGGTATGTTACTTGACTAGTTGGTACTTATGACATACTTATTCCTTTCCCCCTTCTTTTCTGTCCTCCTTGCTATCTATCTCAATGCCACCTGTTGAGTCCCCATCTTTTTTTTGATCCAGGGAAATTTGTCTTCACATTTAATTGCTCCCCAGAAGGTGGGCTCTATCTAGCCAATAATAGCCTGATCACCAGATGACCCAGAGTTACTAATGGTTATGTGGCTTCAGAGACAAGATTCAAATCTATTTCTTCCTGATTCAAATACCATTACTGTATTCACTAAATTAACACAGGTGACTGCCTAATGTAAGCCAAATGCCTAAAGGAAGCCAGTTATATAAACTTTTTAATCAGGACTAACCAAGCTTTCAGGTGTGGTAACATGTCTCTAGGCCTCACTCCCAGGAAAGCTGAGGCTGGTGGATTGATTGTGCTCAGGTGTTCTGAGCTGCAAGGGATAGAGCTGAATGGATGTCCAAACTAAGTTTGGTACTAAGTATGGTTAACTGCTGAGACTTGGCAGGGTGGGAAAATGGATGTCCACTAGACCATCTAAGTGAGGGCAAATCAGCCCATGTCAGAAACAAAAATGTCAAAATTTCTGTGCTGATCAAAATTTCTGTGGGGTCAAGCTTGTGATCATCCACAACTTTTCTAGCCTGGATGAGATAGAGATTCAGTTCCCATTCCTCATTCCCTGCAAAAATAGATACCAATCTATGCTAAATGTTTTCTACATTGATGAAATCCCAGATCAAAAACAAGCAAATGAAACCTCCAGAACTCAAGTAACATTTCTTTCACCACTTCATTTTCTTTTCCTTGCCCATTTACCAGTAGAATGGTAGAATGTCTGACAGGGCAATCAATAGGAATAATTAAGAAGAATTTTTAAAATTCTGAACTTCTATCAGAGACTAAAGAGTTTAAATAATAGCCCCATTTATATAGCCCTTAAAAGTTTCCAAATCACTTATATACATTGCATGTATTTGATTCTGTTCCAAAATCTATGGGGTAGATGCTGCCATTATTGCCACTGAGAAAACAGGTTCAGAGATGTTTATTTATTTGCCAGAAACACATGTCCAGCAAGTATATCAAGAAGGATTTGAACTCAGCTGTTCTTGAATGTTGGTTCAGAGCTCTATCCATTATGGCTTCTTACTGCATCACACTTGGATTTCATGAGTTGCAATACATAGGATATGAAATTTGGGATATAATGTTCTTGCAGATAAAAGGACAATTATAAATAATTTTTAAATAAAAGTTTTACCTGCCCAGAATGTTAAATGTATGTTAAATCTAATATTTGCAAACTACGTGTATAGGTTAACATCAGAAGACATAAACCCTTGACATCACAAAGAACTCACTCAAAAATATTCTTATTTAAGAGAAACTAGTATGTTTGATGCATTCAAGTAGCCTAACAAAGAATAGCACAAAATAAGTCAAAAAGGGTCATCTGTCTCATGAAAAAAAAAGATAAATATATATTTTTAAAACCAACCAGAAGGATTTTTTCAGGACCACATGGAAACAAAGATTAGTTAGTTGAGACATAGCTGGAGTCTGTGAGAAAGAACTTAATATGCTTTCTTGTATGGAATAGTTGTATTTCAGGCTAATATTGAAGCTTTCCCCATAACTGTCATCTAATCCATTTTTGTCCCTCAGTAAGCACAATCATTAGTCAAGCAAGAGGTCTGCTCCACTGACTCATTTCAGTGCAAGCTCTACATGGGTACCATCTGACATCTTATTTAAGGAGATATTCATAGAGGCAATAAACAACATTCACTTCATATTATCTTTAAATTGTCTATTTGTTATCATTATTCTCTTAGGGCTTAAAACAGAATATTAAAACTTTATTATAGCTGTAGAGGTTTATATAGAATGAGAGAGACAAGAAAGAGAAAAAAGGAAAGACAGAAAGAAGGGAGAGAAAGAGACAGAGAGAAGATAGAGAAATAGAGATAGAAAAAGAGAGAAAAGACAGGAGAGAAACAGAGAGAGAAGAGAGAGAAAAAGGAAAGACTGACAGAAGGAAAAAAGAGACAGATGAAAAAGACAGAGAAACAGAAAGAGAAAAATAGGAGAGAGAGAGAGAGAGAAAAGGAAACAGAAAGAAGGGAGAGAAAGAAAGATGAAAAAACAGAGAGAGAAAGAGAGAAAAAACATAAGAAAGAGACACTTTAAAAAAGCATTATGCACAGAGAGATAGACACACACAGGCACAGACATGCATATTGCAAATAGGTAGTTTTCATCTATCATTGCTGTATGGCCTATCACAGAAGGAAGTGAAGAGGCAATCTTTCTGGTTACCAGCTGAGCGAGGTCATAGGATTAACAGGGACATTTGCAGGAGAAATAGCCTTTCCCTCTGTTTATCATGTCAAGTGAGAACAGATTAATTTTGTTAATAAATATTAGACCAGGACTTCCCCATATCAGTCTTCTAATGCTTTGCTTCCTCCAAACCTCTGTAGTTCTATTGAATGTGCTAACCATCCTCATAATCAGTCAGCTTTGTAGGCCCTGAGTTGTGTTAGATCAGGGGTTCTTAGCCCTTTTGTGCCATGGGCCCCCTGGCAGTCTGATGAAGCCTGTGCATTCCTTCTCAGAATAATGCTTTAAAATATATAAAATAAAATAAAATAATTAATGTCCCTTTTTCCAGCCTCTCCCTTCACCAATCCATTTTCTATATAGCTATCAAAGTAATCTTTCTAAGTTGTCTGACTATACCATTCCATTCTTCCAAAACCTCAGTGATACAAAATCTGCAGTGGTACAAAATACAAGCTTCTTGTTCTGGCTTCTAAGTCTTTCCACAATTTGGTTCCCCCACCTACCTTTTCAACTTTATTTTATAATGTTCCCCTTTATGAACTCCATGTTGCAATGGTCTACTTATCATCTCTTCCAACCAACATCCCCACCTTTTGCCTCCATGCATTTGAAGCAGTCATTATGATTTTTCTCCTTATTTCAGCTTCTAGAAATCTGTTTCAGCCTTCAAGACTTAGCTCAGGAGCCACCTCTTTCGCTGGTTCCCCCTTCACTTTTTAGGGATCTCTATCTTCTCAATACTTAATTAGTGTACATGTGTCCCCTTAATATTACATAAGCATCTCCAGGTCATATACTATTTTAATTTTATCTTCTCATATAATATTTTGTAAAAAAGCAGCTACATAATAAAATGGTTAGAGAGTTGATCTTGGAGTCAGGGAAAACAGTTCAAATCAGGATAAATCACTCAATCTCTGTCTTAGTTACTCATCTATAAAATGGAGATAGTAATAGCATCTACCTCCTAGGATTGTTTGTATGGTCCAAAGGAAACAATACATGCAAAATACTCTGTAAATTTTAAATTTGCTATTATTATATGTATAATAGGTGTTTAATAAATGATTGTTGAGTTAGATAAAATTGAATTGTAGGAACAGCAGGTATAAAAGAAGGCCAATAGCCACTCATACCTGATCAGTAGTAAAAGGAAAGGTATGGATTTGTAAGCCCCCATAATGAGAGCTAATTTGACCAAATATTCAAGAGGTAATAGAATGATAGGGTTGATTTTATTGTTCACAGGTGACTTGGATTTATTCTTCACTTGAGCTAGAAAAACCATTGTTTATTTTATTAAGATGTAGTTTGCTATCTGCTTAAGAGAAGTCTGATAACTTAAATTCTTGCTAACATATAATTGATATTTAGAGGCAGATGATTTACAATGAAGGGAAATGGGATATTCCTATAACTTACCTTAGTTGCAAAATAATGCAGAGTTCATTCATTATGGCAATAATGGAAATGTGGGAAACTGTGGGAAATGTGATGTTTGAAAAATTTGAGAATCATAACTTTGGGGTAGTCATTTTATTAATAATGGTAGCATTTTAACTAAAAGAGGTCCGTGGCACTCTCAAATACCAGACAATTAAGACAGTCTCATGAATTATATGCCCTTGGAAAAGGAGTGTTCTGGAGGGTGGCAATCAACTCTGATTGGTTAACAATTAATGAGAGAATAATATTACAATGAGGGGCTGAACCTATTCTAATGAACTTTGATTGTATCATTTACTTCTAAGTTAAGCTCAGTCTTGGGCAATCTAAACAAAGAATTTATATCCTCCACCCAAACCTGAACAAAGGGAATTTCACCTTAGTTTAGAAGTCTGATCTAGTAGGATGGAGTAGCAATATCCAGAATGAAGAGAATGTTAATTTTATCTTCCATCAACCCCTATCTTTGAGATATTGGACAAGGAAATAGAACGGGGATAAAAATCTGGGGTATCCCCAATTTTATAATATGAAAGAGAAACTATCATTTCTTTCAGAAAATAAAAATAAGTTAAGACCTTGCCCCTAATTCATAGTAGTTTATAATCTATTATAAAATATGACATGATCAGTAATCTAGCAGTGGAGGCCAAATTGGGAAAGATTAGAAAAAGAAATTCAAGAAAACAACTAAGGTTGGATTAGACCAAGTTGCTGAATATGGGAGCAAATCTGAGGATGGGTTATCTAAGGATGGCCTTGTGAGGGTGAACTTGAAGGAAAATCTGAAATTAGCCTGTGGGGGGAAAATGTATCATTGGCCAAGTTCCAAATCAAACCTGATATGAGATGTGGGTGATATTCAAAGATAGATGAGAGTTGATTAGGAGTTTCAGGAAGGAGTCATTTGGTAGAGGGTGAGATGGGTGGGAAGTTGGTATTTAGAAGGTCAGGTAACAGAAACAGGAGATTCAGGCATCAGGAAAATGATGAATTAGGGGTATCAATGTGTGTTGTATACTAATTAGATTCATGATATTAAACAACACAAAGCCTTGCACTAAGTTCATCTAAGCACAGAGTTTGTTGAATGATATATAAACTATATAGATATAGTCATACAAGAAGCGTACAAGAAAACAATACAGGTCATTGGCCTACCTTGTGTCATCTTTTGGGTCCCATCTTTTTCCACGTTGGGGGAAAGTTACTCCATGCTTAAACTATTCTCAGAACATGTGCTATTTAGCCAATAATATAGCCTGACTACCAGATTAGTGGCCCAGTAGTTTCAGACTGAGGTAGAAAAAAAGAAACTGCTCTCTCTAACAAATATACCTATCTAACATTAGGCAGCCAGGTAGCTTAGGGGATAGATCAATTGCTAGTCTGGCTATCTGGAAGACCTGAGTTCAAATCCCATCTTAGTTATTTGTTGTTTGATACAGGGAAAGTCACTTAATCTTTCTCGGCCTTAGTTTCCTTGTTCCTAAAATAGGGATAATAATATCATTTGCCTTACAAGATTATTGTGAAGATCAAATGACATGATATATGAAAAATATTTTGCAAATCTTAAAGTACTACATCAATGCTAGTTATTAGAAGGATTAAACACAGTGGTTGGGTAGAATTCCTATGAAATCAGGGCTTAGACTTATAGATATTCTGCAATAACTTTTTTATCTCTATTTGTATGTGCCCTCTCCTTCTGGGCAAAAGCCTTTCTCAATGCAGTACATGACCTATTCCCAAAGAATTCCAGAATTAGTTCCAGAGTAAAGTCAATGGGTGGAGCCAAACCTACTTCAGGAAGCAAGGCTCAGTTGCCAAGATTAGTAGGAATAAAGAATGGTACATCAAGAACTACAATGCAGGATGGTACAAGGATCTACTCCTTTCAAAGTTACCAAGACTAGGTCATGCCCAAATCCCTTTCTAGTTTTATGAGCTTATATGTATTTCAAGAAAGGTCATAATGGAGGTAACGGAAATTAATGGGATTGAAATTCTGTAAGTTGTCTGAGTTACTAACTCCTTTATAACTAACTCCAATGTTGGTTATACTTTCTATACATTAAAAAAAACCACCCCAGTCTCTCTGGTTTTTAAAAATATACAACAAAATATAAACTCAACTTCTTCTGTCTTTTTATCTCTAGTGTTAAAACTTTAATTACAAAGAATTGGAATGTATAATTATTGATTTTCTAGAAGACTTGGGTTTGAGCCTTACCTGGCTTGCTAGCTATATGACTTATCTCAGACTAATAGCATGAATAACTCACAAGAGTAAGATAGGACAGTAATGCAAACATCCATGAAGCTTTATTGGGGTGAATTTTTACTCTCACAAGGGAAGGCTCAGGGACTAAAATAAGACTCCCATGGTCATGGGAAGAAGGAACAACAAAGAAAAGATAATGGAGCAATTTTTCAGATGATAGGTTGACAATCTATAGGCTGTAATTGAAGGAGGAACAAGGAATCAGTGAGCTCTTAGAAAGAGTCTGCCCTTGAACTTGGCACAAGGAGCTTCCCCTGCTCTCCATCACTCCTTCTAAATACTGTATGATATATCTGGTTCCCATATCTTCCATACCAAGCAGACAAAGGCCATGGGTTTTTCTGGGGAAAGTTCTCACTAAGTTCTTTTGATGGGTTCCCCATCTTTAATGTCACTGCTAAGCAAAGACTAGGGATTGACTAGTAAGGCTCTAGATATACAACATCAAACCTGGAAGTTTCTAGAATAAATCATGGAAACTTTCAGAAAAAAGCAAGATTGGGAGTTGTAGGAAGCAGAATATGGTAAGTTCAGAATCCTAAAAATCAGAGAGTCTTTTTGAATTGTTGCCATATCTTGGGCAAGTAATTTAAACTTCTTGAACCCTTGTTTCCTCATCTTTAAAATGGAGGCAGATTCAATTTAATAGAATTATGTTTATATAAGTGAGGATGGCATTATTTTTGCTTATATCTCTCTACTTCCTAGGGATCAAGTAAGGTAGTATCTGAAAATTGCTTAGCAAACTATTACTTGAATATTTATACTTGAATATATTGAATTTTCAATACTTGAAAAGATCTATGATTTTACCAGTGTGGATCCTATTGCCAAATGCATAGATGGAGAGTGCTTTATGATAATAACTGTAGCTGAAAATTTCATCCTCCGGTGACCATTCTGGTGATAAGTATCTTTAAATTTAGCTATTTTGGTCCAAAGAAAACAGACATATAGTCTATCATGACATCTGTGCTGGAAAGCTTTCTGTATGGGTTGGATCTGCCAAGATTTACCTATTGCTGGTATAGATATTGAAAATCCAAAAATCACATTCATGTCTTATGAGGGGATATCAGAAAAGGACTTTGAAAGACCTCTCAAATGGAGATTTTACAAAACATAAATCTATGTCAATTATTATGATTAGAAATAAAACTATTTGATGTGTGCCCATTGGCATATTTGTCACATAGATCAAAAGAACCTGTGGCTCATTAGTTACTCACATGTAAGGCCTTACATGTATGGGGATCTCATTGATACATAGGATATCAATGGTATAGCCAGAAAAATCATGAAACCAGGGATAAAGAGTTGCCTCTGACTCTTACTAGCAATATGTGACCATTATCAAATTTCTTGAGGTCCTTACACTTCAGTTTCCTCATCTATAAAGCAGAACTAATACATTTTAGTTGTGTTTTAGTCTTGTCTGACTCTTTGTGGCCCTATTTAAGGTTTTCTTGACAAAGATACTGGAGTGGTTTGCCATTTCCATTTCATTTTACATATGAGGAAATAGTGGCAGAGTTAAGTGACTTGCCCAAGGTCACATAGCTAAAAAATGTCTGAGACTGGATTTGAGCTCAGGTTTTCCTGACTCTAGATCTAGAACCTATCCATTGAGTCATCTACTTGTCCAAAGACTAATAATATTACATAAAATACCAGCCTCACAGAGTTGTCATCAGAGAAATGCTCTACAAATTGTTATATATAAGGACTGAGCCTGTAGTTTTATTAGTATAAATATGCCAGTTTATTCCAATACAGGTCAATAATAGTTTTAGAAAATTGCCTAGAACATTAAGTTGAGAAGTAACTTGTCCAGGATGACATAGTCAGTGTATCTTAGGCAGGACTTGAATTCAGGTAAATCCTTGTTTGGAGGCCACTACTGCCTTTCATATAAATTATTCTCTTTGTATAAATATAATATGATTATTTTTGTCTTCCCTACATCATGTTACCTTAGTGGCCTTGTATAGTAAGTAAAACAGAATTAATAGCAATCAGGTGGGAGAAATATTCAACCTACAATAAAGGTATATTATGTAGCCACATTTAGTTGTTATAGTGTAGCTTCATTTGAACAAATCACTCCATGTCTCTGGTCTTCAATTATAAAATGGGGAATATTTTTCTTGGGTACTGTCTGGCTCTTCCTCTCATTCTGTGAGTCTAGGGTTGGAAGGGAATTTGCATAATGGCTAAAGAGCTGGACTGGAAGGCCTGAATTCATGTCTTGCCTCTGATACATATTTGCTATGTGTCTCTTAATGATTCAGTACCTGAGATAACTCGGAAACTCTAAGATTTGGAGAAGATACAGACTTGCATTGGTAGAGGGGAGTTCCTTCATGTAGGAGTAACCTTGTAGCAATAAAACCAGAAGAAATATGTAATAAAATCTTTGGTCTAAGTGTGTAAGAATTTTTACTAAAAGAAACAAAATAAAAGCATGGAATTAATGACAATATTTATAGATATATGGACTAAAAATGAATTTGTTTGGGCTAGAGCCATTAAGGCATAAGGAAATAGGTACTAGGGTAGAGTCATTACTCATCAAGTCAGAAAAACTAGCTGTGTGACCCTGGGCAAGTCATTTAATCTCTGCTTGAATTAGTTTTCTTATATGTAAAATGGCAGGGGGAGGGGATAATAGCACCTCCCTCCCAGGAGTATGATGAGGATAAACTGAGAGAATAATTGGGATTGAGATTTGTAATTCCAAGTCTAGAAATCACTTTGCAAAGTGATATATAATTGCTAGCTTTTGTTCCATAGATGAATACTTTAAATATTCTTCTTCTTTACTATTTTTTGAATACTCCTTCATCTATTTTAATATCCCCAAATGCTGGCAATTTCCTTTAAAAATTGTATATATGTCAGGCAGCTAAATGGTAAAACCCTTTCCCGCTATAATGCAATTTGGGGGGTTTTATTTGATTTCTTTTTTGTGCCTTGAAGTGAAAGCAACTCATAATAATAATAGGTAAAAAATATTCCTTTGATCTGACAGTAACATTTCTTATGAAAACACTTGGATCAACTCCTCCTTATGCTATATTTAAAGCAAGTACACAATGCCCTAGCAAGGGTATAGTTACTTATGAAGAAGTACAGAAGGAAAAAAAAAAAACAAAAAACCTCTAAAGTGGCTTATGATTTCAGGTATATTTTGGTCCAAATTGTGTTTCATATATTGCCATTCTCTCACACTGCCAGCAAGTCTGTAACTTAAATGCTTTCCTTGTCCCTGAGCCTTGACATTAATATGGGGCTCTACTGTATCCAGGAATAGATATAGAAGAAGACAATGAACACAACCAGAGTTTCAGGAATCTTCCTGGAAGAATTCTGAAGCTGGGGAGAGGAAATTTCCAGGGATTTTTGCCTAGCACTCCAGTGAAGTGATATGATCCATTCAAAGGGAGTTGATCTTCAACAGAACAAATGGAAAACTTCTCTTTTGTTCCCTCCAGAGTCTCTTAGGAGGTAGCCTGTCTCTCCTCCCACACTGGCTTAAGCATTTACCCTTGTTTCCATCTTTTCTTCAGAAAGAACTCTTTAGCTTTCTTGGGCCAAAGATGGTGCCATCAATCATGCATGACAGTGCTCATTTGGTAGAGTCTTTTCTGTTGTTGCTCTACTACTGGAGAGGGGCAGTTGGACAAGTCTGAGAGTATTCTGAGTGATGTTGTAGGATTGCTGATAAAACCTTTTTTTAATTGGAAAAGTCAGTATGGGCAGTTAGTGGAGTTTTGAAAATCATCTGCAAAAAAAGGAGAACAGTCTTTGCCATGGTATTAATATCTTCCCTAAAGATTTCCTCGGTCCTATCCTGGGACTGGAGGACAGCCTGAGTACTCAGAGTCTATGCCAGTGGACCATGGGTAGGTTTTAATGATAGGCTTAATGTTGAATTATGGCCCAGCCTGGCTAGATTTGTGGAAGCTCAGGAGTAGAAAATTGGCTTTCAGATGACATTAATTTTCAGCACCTCATGAAGAACATCTAAGGCAGGAAGAACTCAGAGGAAGGCAGTACAGTGTAGTTGGAAAAATCACTGACTCTGAGGCCAAAGTGCCTGGGTTCAAATCTACCCTCTGAGGCTTATTGCCCTAGTGATGTAAAGTACTTAACATTCCTAGGTCTTTATTTCCTCTAAAAATAATGGGGTTGGTCTAGATGGTCTCTAAGATGAGAGGTTCCTCTTGACTCTAAATCTTTGATATATTTAAAATCATAGGTCAATCAAGTAATGAACTGAATATAGTAGTTATCATGCAGGCATTAATTTAGCTTTTAGGAAGCAACAAAAGAATACTGGTACTAAAATCAGATTCTTCCACTGATTCTTATAAAAATAAATAGTGTAGCATTTGTGGTGGGGAAGAACTAAACACTCAGTTGTATGTGTGTGGCCTTGAATAAGTTATTTAGCCTTCATGGATCCATCCTTGTCTATAAAAGGAGGAAGCTGGACCTTTTAGCCTATAAGGTCTTTGTCCAGCTCTAAAATTATGATCCTGATAATACCTATGTATTCTCAATTGTGATTATTCATAAATGGTCTGGGAGAGGCAAGTATGAACTGAAGCCTTCCAAATTTTTTAGGGTGAGTTTGAGCTGGAAAAATAGCCCATCCTCTAACACTCTAAGTCAAGTCAACAAGCGCCTACTATATGCCAAGCAGTGTATTAAGCTTTCCTAGGATAACGTTTCTCTGTGTGTGTGTGTGTGTGTGTGTGTGTGTGTGTGTGAAAGAGAGAGAGAGAGAGAGAGAGAGAGAGAGAGAGAGAGAGAGAGAGAGAGAGAGAGAGAGAGAGAGAGAGAGAGAGAGAAAGAGAGAGAGAGAGAGAGATGGTGTGCATGTGGGTGGTGGTGTTGGATTTCCTTTCACTATGTGTGTGTTTTCCATTTCCGTGGTTGTGTGATGGATACCAAGCAAATGGTTGTAGGATGGAATTTCTTTAACTATGTAGTCAGATTAATTGTCAGAGGTTCAGGCACTTTCCAGTGACAGGGATGTGTGATGCAGAGAATAAAATGGAAGATTCAGTAAGACAAGCTGTGAAAACAGGAGGGTTCAAGTTGCAAGAGTGGAGTGTAGCATGGAGTGGGAGTGTTGTGCTGTGAGGCCAGAAACTGTAACCATTTGACCCTGGGCACATCACCTCACTTGCCTCAGCCTCAGTTTCCTTACCTTGAATGTGAGGGGATTAAATCAGATGATTGCTAAAGTCACATAGCAATCAGGCATGACATATGTTTCTTTCTTTCTTTTTTTTAACATACCAAACCACACATGCCGCCTAGGAAAGTTTAAGCATTAATGGGTCATACTTCAGTAATATTTTTTTAACCTCATAAGTTATGAACTATAAATACTGATCTAGTTGTTGTGAATAGATCAATTTAAGGCCTACATAATATAGTAATTTGGAGGTTCTTTTAAAGATCCCAACAATTTGTAAGACTTACGTGTAAAGGAAATAAATTTATTTTTATTTTTAATCAGCAGTGTTGACAATATCACTAGGCATCTGGTGTGTATGTATGTGTATGCATACTACATGTATAATAAACACATTCTAACTTATGAATATTTATATATAAGATACATATATATATATATATATATCATGAATATAGAGATATATATGAAAACACGTTGGCCCTGGTACGACTACATGTAAAATATATTTTCAGGCCTATGTAACACAACACGCTAAAAATGTTAAAGGACTCAATAAAGTCCTTCTGGCTATCTAATATTATTTTTGAGAGGATTGCTTATAGTAGGACGTAAGTTTAACACACTTCAGAGTTCATCCATGTAACAGGAATCATTTATTGAGTGCATATTATGTATTAGGTACTGTGGGGAAACAAAGATAAATTAGACATGGTTCCTACCTTCTAGGAAGTTGCACTGTAGAGAAGTGTTTACAATCTATTTATAAGAGCCAAGCATTACAGCAAAGTTTCATGGAACAGTATCCATTACTTGCTCTAGGCATTAAATTTTTTTCTTTTGTTGAAGCATTCCAATTTTTTTTTTTACCTCTAACCACTAGGGTTGAGGCAACCCAATCCAATTCAGCCCAGCAAGCCTTTGCTCAGAATCTATTGTGTGCAATAGCACTAGGCAAAAAGCAAAAGATAAAGGCAAAAATGAAAAATAGTTTTTACCATCAAGAAGCTTATATTCTACTTGGAATTAGGAGCAGGGTAGGGATATACCAGGTTTGCAGATAAGTACATATTTGATAATTTGGGGTGGGGAGATTGAGTATGCACTAAGAGCTATGGAAATTCCCAAAGGAGAGGCAAGTAATGATAGATTTGTAACTGGCCCAACTTAAGGCCACATTTCCTTAAATAGGTCATCCTGATATAGTACATAGTATGTGTAACCCTGTATCATGTGTTATCAGGTCACCCTGACAGAGTAGAATGAACACCCTGAGTATCAGTTTTATTCTGAATAAAACTTTGGCCAGTTTAAATTGGTATCTGTCAAATCAAGATGTTAAATACCCAGGAAAAGACAATTTTTACACATCTTGGAACCTCACTCTGTATTTTTTTCCCCTCCTCTAAAGTCAACTGCATTGGGCATCAGGAAAAGACTCAATAAAAGAGGCATTGAATCCAAAATGGGGGCACTCCTAATTCTTAAAGCAAACCAATTTAAAAAAAACACCCTAATCCTTCTGTGACCCAAATACTAGTGGCCTTGTCATTCCCTCTTCTGAATGATTCCATCCTAACTCCCATCCATTCCAACAGTGGGAAGCAAAAGCCTTTATGAAGATGAGCTTCGCATACCAGGGCTTGCAAAATGTGGATTTGTTTCTTAAATGGCAATACAAAAAAAAAACAAAAAACAACAAAAAAAAAACCAAATACAAAAACAAAACCAAAAAAAAAAAAATCAACAACAAAAAAAACCAAACCCAACAACAACAACAAAAACAATCACCAAACAATGTTCCCAGTGTTCCCAGCGACACCCAACAACATCAGACCAATTTCACTCCATCAAGGAGAAACAATGCATAAAGGCTGTCAGGGTTTGCTAGAAGTATACTCATCATCCCCGCCTTAGTCCATATATCACAACAGGTAGTTCTCAGCTCTCTTTGTGTCAGACATACATTTTATCTGAAAAGACAGCAGACAGAGCTACCTGCTGCTTACTCTATGGCTTTTCTGTGTTTCTCTTCTTTTTCTTAGTTCACTGGGGCTTATTTAAATAAGCTGGCTCAGGGCCAGAAGCTCATCATTTTAATGCAGTGTAAAATGGAATATGCATAATTATATGCAAGCCATATGTGAGGGAGACAGCTCAGCTGTGAATTTCAGGAGGCTGGGAGAGTGAACAGCTAGGGATTAGTTGAGATGAGAGCGGAACAGAGTGCAAGTGTCGCCCAAATGAATGGCTTAATGAGTGTGCTGCTGACACTCCTCCTTTCACCTACTTCTCCCTTTGCTTTAACTCCAAACCCGAAAATGATGTAGATTAGAAGGAAAATACTGTATGCAAACGGTATTGCTAATGGGTTCTGTTAATGTCTCCATTTAAACTTCAGCTTTCTTAATTAACAGTGTAGATCAAAATAACCAGTAACTTTAATGCAGCTTCTTAATTAAATATTTTTTACTGCATTTGATTGAATACTCATTGTTCTTGCTAGACCGTTGCTGCTTTCAGATCTTTATTTAAAAATAGAGGGGAAATCAGTTTATCGCTAACAGTATTATGATGCCAATTTTAAGTATGCAAATCTCTTTTCTTATGGCCTTGCTATTAAAACGACAAAAAAGTACATTATCTAGAGAATGCTTGAGCATGTCAAAAAGTTTACACAAGTATGTATGTAATGGAATCCTGAAAATGCAATAAAGTCATATGAAACTCCTAAAGTGGGTATGACTTTCAGCTTAACTATTGGAGTTTGGTTTATTTCTTATTGTTTTAAGTATTAGAACACAATGAATTTGCATGTTCAGCCTAAGCTATTTAAAGGAAAAAAAAATCCCAAGTTTTAATATCTAAAAGGCGTACTGCGTATTTAAGCTTCTTAATAATGTTGTTATTTCTGGATTCCCGTTTGTTTAATGATCTGAGCTGTTATGCTTTTAGCTTTTTCTTTTTTCCATTATTTGTAAGTCCCTAAATAGGCCATTATATTTCCCTTCAGGCTAGAGATGAAGATGGACATGCTGAAAATTTCCCCCAGCAGCACTATGCTAAGGAAACTCCAAGGCTTGCCTTCAAGAATAACTGCGAACTACTTGTAAGAATAACATACTTACAACAAGTCTAGAATGTTACTTTAGCACAGTGAAAAAAGTTTTTGAAAGGGTTTGTACATTATTACATAAGTTATGAAATATTAGAGTTGTATCTGTATAAAAGTTCTAAATGCTGATATCACTGAATAAGTATTAAGATCTCAAATTGTTTGCAAATCTTTTATATCTGATTATAGAGCTTGAATGGCCCGGTTACATTCATCTGCTTGGTATAGTAGATTATAGGCTACCCTTTCCCAATTAGAAAAGTTAAAACTATAGAGATGATAAGTACACATAGAGGTATATTATATACATATATATGTAGCTTTTAAAAAGATCCAACCCCACTCCCATCTGATATCTATATACTATTTTCAGACAAAGGTGTAAAATTTTGCTCTGCTAGGGGGAAAAAAAAAGATAGAGTCAACAACGCAGTACTCCCTTTAGAATTCAATGATTTTGCCACTTTCTTGCCAAATGCAATCAGGCTCTTTCCGTCCCGTTTTTCTGTGTAGAAGGAGTCGAATCAAGTAAGCAAAAGCACTGACAAGAAGAATTTGAGGATGTTTACAAGTCATAAGAGAGAGAGGATATCAGTGGTGAAAAGGACTGTATTCCAAAGGAGGGTTAATTTGCTGTTCATTTGAGCATTTTTAGACAAGATGAAAAGCAAGCAAGAAGGCCTATTATATTTCTATTAAATGAATCTGTTGGGACCTAATGTTCTTGATTAGCTTTTCAAAATGAATACTCCACAATGAATTTTCTGTTTACCTAAAGTAAACAGGGAATGAATTGTCATTTATTTAAAGAGATTTCAAACACTGCTTTTGAAAATGAAGCTGTTTGATGAATTCAGTTATGTCTTCCCCTAAATTTTCCTTTCTTTTCAACTGCATTTTAAGCACAACATTTGCTCCCAGTGAATGAGTGTGAGAATGCTTAGTTATTATATCTCGAGGTAGTCTAATTTCTGCTTCATTTTTGGCCTAATCCAGTAAGAGCCTGTCTGCCAAATCTCTGCATTAGGAAATCCCACATGCAACGGTCTTTGGGCTTCTCCCTGACACCAACTGTTCCATTAAAAACAAAGTGTCCAAAGAGCAGAAGCATGAAAAAAAAATACAGTTCTTGCCCATTCTAGACACAGTGACTATGTTGAAAGAGAGAAACACTTTTTTATTTTTTGGCTACATGGCCCTATTCAGTTACAACAGCACTACTCATTTGCTGTGTTCTATACTTTGGTCAGAGGGAATATTGAATTCTTATAAATGAAATTCCTCTGAACCCTTACATTTTCTTGAATTTGTCAATGGGACATTGAATCCTTCAGGTCTGCTCTTGTTAATGTAGACTATTTCAAGGAGCAGTTCTTCCCATTTAAAAAAGTATTTAAAAAGTTTCACTACATACCTTCTATGTACCTGGTTGAAATCAAGGAGCCATTTATATTGGTATTCAGTTATCAAAGTGATTTTTAGACAGTTTGGTTCTTATTTAAGGAAGAAATGAAAGTATTTTGACCTTTCTCTCCCTGACCCCTATGCTAGTGAGAAGATGAGTTGTCCAAGAGTCTGGCTATGGTCAATTTGTATTGGAAGAGGGGGGAAAATGAATATTTTTCAGCTATTATTAGCAAAAAGATAAGTTTAATTAGGGCCATTTTTAAACATCATATTTTGTTGTGATTTGGGAAGATTTGGGATTGTACTAATCTTGCCTTCCTGATTGTGGTTTGAAATGCTCTATTTTTGATAGTATATCCAACTCTCTCTACCTCCATCTCTACAAAAAGGGAAGGAGGTCAAAGAGTATTTCTTTGCTGAGAAATTTAACTAGTTTTTCATCTGTGAGAGAGATGATGGTTTAAAGGCTAGTTATGAAGTCCAGAAATGTTAAGATTTGAAACAAAAAAGACTCACTGATTCTTAGTATAATTGGAGAATCTTTAGAGCCTGCTTAATGGATCTTAGCTCAAGTCTGATAAAGACTTGTTAGAGGAGCTTTGGCCCCTGGACTCCAGAGGGCTTTCTTCACTCCAGGGTATAGCTCTAGCTTCTAAGACACCAAGTGTAGATTCTGATTTAGATTATGTTTATATATCTGAGAAATTGCCAGGATGAATCTAGCAGAGAGAGCACAGAATGATTTCTGAATTATACTAAAATAACTAGAGCAGAGGCTTAGATGGTCAGTGCATTGAATCACAGGCATTTATTTGAAGTCCTTTGTCCCAGGGTAGATGCTACTATGCTACCCTGGAAGGTTGTATGGTATTTGGATTTCTTTTCATCTCATTCAATAAAATACTTTTTAAAAATCTCTGAGTTTCTTGAAAAGGTGAGGGATATTAAGTAAACTAAATGCAAGCAGAAAGAAATCAATGCCTGGATTATACAAGTGTGTGTAATCAGAAGGCTCAGACAGTGAAAGCATTGACTGATAAAAAATCTGCTCTACAGCTGTAGATTTCCTGTAGGGTATTGATTTTTCCATCTAAATCCTAAACTGTGATATGTGCCATCACACTTAATGTACAACACAGATGACTAGATATTTAACTTGGTGGCCAAGATTCTTTAGTCAGGGAGGGTTCAGCAGTTTCCTTATGCTTTTAATAATTTTGAATATGAAAGGCTGTCAAGATGAACAACATTCAATAAAACTTGGGCACAATATCACAGGCCACAACCTGGTTTGAACCCATTGTTTCCTTTCCCTCACCATTTTAAGTTTTAGATTAGATTTATAAGACCAAATCCCAAAAGACATTAAGGGACAGAACAAAAATGTAGGTAACCAGAATGATGGTTCAGGATATCCCTTAGAGAGATGGTATTCCTGGTTGCCTCAATGTGATAAGAATCTATATTAGATCACCAATAGGATAGCACATGCATATGTAATTTCTATGATGACCCAAATCGAGAAACCACTATAAAAGGAGATTGTGTCAAAAGGTTCAGAAGGAACAACATTCAAGGCCAGTTTAGGAAGGGTGATTTCTAAGATCATAAAGTCATAGAATGTTATAATTGGTAGAGACCCTAGAGATCACTGAATCTATCCATATCCTTCTGTCTCCCATATCACCTTTATAATTTCCTTCTTTTGGGCCTTGAAGACTTTCTACTTTGGGAGCTCCCTGTATAAAATATCCACAATTCAGGGAGGCTTTATATCTTAAGCCTATTATCTAATAGCTTAAATTGACGCATTAGTTGTCAGTGAATGTCAGGAATGGAATGACAAGTAAATCAGTGAAATTAAAGACCTTATTTAGGTATTTAGAAGAAGCAAGGGGCCCAGGAAAGCTTGAAAGACATGAGAAGGGAAGGAGGAAGGTACCAAGATAAATTTGACAATTTCCAAATTTTGGATTTCAAGGATAAATAGATTATATTGGGGAAGAAGGTACAAAGATGGTCATAACATGCAAACCATTTGACATAAAATTTAGAGTAGAAAAGGAAACAGACCTGGAAAATCTAAATTAGTATTTGCTAAATGAATGAATATAGAAGGAAAACAAAGAAACTCAGAAAAAACAATTAGCTTGCTTTGTTTTCCTTATTCTTAGATTTCTGAGTGATCATCTTGATAAGTTAAGAGAATTTTTTTGGGTTTCTTCTCATATTAGTTAAGGTGAGAGAGGGAACTTATGGTTGATTATACAGTATGTTCATATATGTATGCATATATTCTGTGTATATACATTTTAATATATTCCATATTCTATATTTAATATATTCCATATTCCAATATTCAGAATTGGCCTCAAAGTCAAGATAATGTGAGAGTTAAATTTTTTCTTCTGACACATATTGACTCTTTGACCCTGTAAAAGTCATTTAACTTCTCTCTAGGCAACCTTTTAAAACTATAGATTGGTTAATTCTTGATAGCCTACATTGATTCAAATTTATCACCTGGGGATTCTTTATATCAAAGAAATAGATGGCTATTCATCTGTCAATCTATCATCTTATATAGTTCATCTGGATGTTCAAACAAAGGGGAAAATGAATCAGAATTAATTTAGAAGGAGGATTATACTAATATTGGGATATACTATATATCTCCCTAGATTTATCTTTCTAATTATAAAATTATCCTCCTTTCCTCAGACTATTTCCCATCTTTCCCTTTGCCTCAATACCAAGTTGAGCTACACAAATTCATTTATTTATAAACTCATTTATTTGCATAAATGAGTCCCAGAAATGCTTGGCTGAAAGTCTGTTTCCCTTCCTACATTCTTTCTTCCACCTTCATAAGTATCCTTGAGAACATGTTCTGTGGGACCATTCACAATATCAAGGCAACTTGGGAGTTTAAAATTATTTCAAGTTTGTAGCCTTATATACCATGGAAAAGAGTTATGGTGGTCAAACAGTTATTTCATGGAGCTATTTTTCCACTCCATTTATTTGTGGAGTTGGACAAGAGAATTATGATAGCTAGATTTGGTCAGAAAAATCCTTCAGTAATACTGTGTTATTGAGTAGCAAAACAAAAAACTGAATTCCTAGGTAACTCTTAGAGTCTCTATAGACTTGCTAAAATTTTGGGCATCCCATTTCTTTAGAAAGTAAATTGATGCCGATTAAATAAGGGAATAAGAACTCTGAGATAGTATGTAAGGAGGAGCCATTGTAGAAAAAGAGGTGAATTAAATGTCTATACAACTCTTCTTTCACTGTTAGCTCAATTTTTGTAACCCATGGCAATTAATAACTTAAAAAGAATTCCATGACTTTAAATAGAAATTCAATTACTATGCTAGTGAAGTCATTCCTATTCTATACTCCCAAGACTCCAGGTTGAGAATGAATTGTATTTATTTTTTAAAGTATGATTCAACTCTCCCCTTTCTGCCCTATCCCTGTTCTCTTATAGTCCAGCAACAGGTCATATATAATCTGTTTCCAAGGAAAATTGAAAGCTATAACAAATAACATTGACATTTAGATATTTCTATCAGATCTACAATGCACTTTACATATACCATATTATTTAATTCTCACAGAAATCTTGTGAGAATTGTATTCTGAATCCACACCAGTGGTTTCATCAGTGCAGGGTGTTTACAGGGAGGAAAATTTCTTTACTGATACAGATTGCTGCAATTTAGAGTATTAAAGAATTGTCTGGAATTAAGTGACTTGTCCCCCCAGATAATTACTGGAAAGTACTATGTGATACCAACAATATATGTCAGAATCAAGAATTGAACCCTGGGATTTGCTTGACTTCAAAACTGACTGAATATCCACTAACCACATTGCTCTTTGTGCTCTTATTATCTCCCTTTTACAGATGAGTAGCCTAAGACTGTGATAGATTGTGTGATTTGCTTGACTGCACATAGCTAATGAATACTAAAGGCAGCATTCGAATCTAGTTCTTACTGATTATAAAACTAGTACTCTACTCAACTGACAAGGCTTTCTCTTCCTTTTTATAGTACAAATGTTAAAAATCATTGTACTTTCACTACTGAGTTGGGAGCCATTGGGAACCAAAAAATTATCTGAAAAACTGAATATAGGATCAATACATTTCATCTTTAAGCTTTATAAATTCTTGAAAGTGTTACTGATAAAATATCTCTTTAATACTACAGTTCTTTAATACTATTGGCCAATTGGATGTCATTGCTCAACTTTGCTTCAAACTATATTACTTTGGTGTTATAGTTTATATTCAATGCAAAGAAGATTAAAAACCAGTGTGACAAACCTGGAATCCCATCACCCTCCCTCTACTACCCCAAATATATCATTATACCATAACCTGAGGTTTTACTAAATGATACATTGCTTATCAGCTCTCTAAAATAATAATTTTAAGGCCCCAAGAGGCATAGTTGACACATAAAACCTCAGGACCCTGTTTCCCTATAAGGATATGTAATACTATATATTTCTTAGCCCATTGAGGATTGTCTGAGTACTTTTCCTCTTGGCCTCATTCACTACCACAACTGATTTAGAATCATTTTAGCTCTTCACATTATAACTGTCCCTCTGCTTCCAGAATACAGTATGTACAAATGGATTTTCCTGACAAATGGAATCTTTAAGAGAAGACACATGAAATGAAACAGTTCCTTGTTTTTAACTATGCAATGAATGAATGACTGGTTCCTTGCCAAAAATCAACAAAACAAATAAAAAACCATTGCAATATACCATATTGTCACCTTGTAGTTTTCTACAATTTTCATTCAGCCATTAATCAAGCATTTATTAAGTGCCTACTATATGTTAGACACTGATCAACATTAGAGATACAAAGACAAAAATGAAATAGTCTCTTCTCCCAAGGAACTTACATTCTACTGGGGGAAAAAACTTGTATTCAGTTAATTTAAAATAAATTTTCCATGTAATTAAAAATAATGTGAGAGTTTTACTAAAAAGATGGGAACAGAAGGATCCAAAAATGCTTGAATAGGTGTAGTACCTAAATTAAGCTTTGAAGAAAGTTGAAGATGATCTTAATTTTTTTTTGCAAGGCAATTAGAGTTCAGTGACTTGTCCAGGGTCACATAGCTAGTAAGTATTAAGTGTCTGAGGCTGGATTTGAATTCAGGTCATCCTGATTGCAAGACTGGTACTTTATCCACTGTGCCTTCTAGCTGCTCTGTGCATAATCTCAAAGGAAAACACCTTGGGCAGAAAACTATTTTAGCCAAAGTTTCATTCTTATCTTCCACCTTTTATCTCTCTTGGTATCATCTCAAGTTATTTCTCACCTGCATCTTTTCTCTTTTCCTATTCTTCTGGGTCTGTTCATCCCTTCCCTTTTTCTATCTACCTATTATGCCCACATTTGTTTGATTGGGTTTTTCTTCTTCATTGTCTGTTAGTTACCTGTGTGGGCCACTCCACTTCTGACTGAAACAAAATTTTTTTCTTCCTTTTTTTCAGATGTAGGCTGGAAGGTGGGGAACAAGAGTCATTCTCTAGCTCTGCCTTCTTATTCCTTTCTTTGGTTCCTGCTGTGGGCCATTTACTCTCAGTAGGTACCTTGACTAAAACATGTCTTTGCAAGAATAAGGAGGCTTTTTCTGCCTCTCTTGCATCCTACACCATTTGATAACTATCAAACACAAAAGAAATATTTGTTCATGGCCCACTTCCAAGAACTCTGATTAGAACACTTGTGCCCTACCCCTTAAATACAAGTAGTTTTATTGGCCATAAATTGGGATTTGAGATTCATTGCATCCCAGTTGATAATGGGGCCTATATAATATGTGTCTAACAAAATAGGCATCCCAAGCCATTGGCACTCATCTTGACTTTTGTCTTGTCAGTGGATTTTGATAACTGGAAGAGTGACACTGAGGACTTTGTGCAACTTTTTCTCACTTAAATCCAATCCATGCATAAAGTCAAGACATCAGCCATGATGCCATTGGTCCTCTTCAAAAACCAAGGATGACTATTACCACAAAACTCCAATAGAAAAATGAAGCTACATAAATTTGGGTATTTGGGCTTTTTTCCCCAGCCAATGGTCTTGACCATTCAGGTGAATTGTCATATTTTAATTTAAAGGAAATCTCTTGGGAATAATTTTTCAAATAACTAATTGCCTATGGGCCCAAGATGTCTATATAGTCAATGGGAATGTGGACTTGGCTGTTTTTATTGGTGCTTTAGGATTAGTGTATTTCCAAAAAGGAAACTAGATAAGTTAAATAAAACTTATTTAAAAAAAAACAACAAAAAACTTATAAATAAAATTTTTAAAACTGGGAAAATGGAATATATTCATTTTCTATCTAACCAAACTTATAGACTTTATAATAATAAAAAATAATTGAAGGTAATGCCTTCAAGGTTGCAAATGTGCTCTTATGCAATATTACATTTGAAACTTATGATAATTGTGTTAGGGAGGGAGGTGACATAGTTATTGTTGTTTCCATTTTACAAATGAGGAAACTGAGGCCCTAAGAACAGAAACGACTCAACCAAAGTCCCTTCTCCCAGGTAATAAGTAGTAGCGAATGGCCCCAAGCTCATTCTTCTCTTCCACTTTTCAGTGCTATAAGTGACTAATCTTAGAAGCTAACAACTAAGACACTAAATGTAAAATGAAATTGTAATTTGCCAGAAGAAAGTACTTGCAACTGCAAACTGATGGAAGCAATTACTTCAAGAAGCATTGTTTGAGGCTTCTTTGTCACCATAATTCTATCTAAGGATTCTAAATTAAGCCAGAAAGAGCAGCTGTAAGGGAGTATGAGGAAATGCAACTTCTTCTGAAAGGGATAGCTGTTTGTTTCTGCAAAGAACTCCCACTGCAGAGGCAATTGTAGGAAAAGTATCCAAAGGATAGCTTCCTTTTATGTGCCAGATGATGAAAATGGCACATGTAACACTTCAGAAACATAGGGTGGTGGTATGCTTTTAAAATATTCTTTTGCTGGGATTTGGGCATTTGTGTGTATATGGGGGAGTATGATTTCCTATCTGAGAATAACAGAGATACATGTAGTAGTTGGCAGGGCTCTCCTGAAGATTTTGATCCAATTTCTGGTTATCAGAAGGACTTAACTTTTGAAACAAAGGCTCAAACATTCTACTGGGCAGGATCTAAATGAATTAGATTTTTTTCTCCCTGTTGTTATATGAGAAATCTAGACTATAGAAATCATGTCAAGTCATCAGTACCAGGTACTGTGTTAACTTAGTTGGACTAACTTCTGATATATAGGGTTCCCCAACTACTTCATATTCTTACAATCTCCAGAGATAGTTTTGTTGTTGTTGTTCAATTTTTTCAGTTATGTCCATCTCTTTGTGATTCCATTTGAGGATTTACTGGAGTGATTTGCCGGTTTCTTCTCCAGCTCATTTGACAAATGAAGAAACAAGCAGACAGAAATTAGGTGACTTTCCCAGGCTCACACAGGTACTCAGTGTCTGAGGCTGTGCTTGTATTCAGGAAGAGGAATCTTCCTGACTCTATGACTTGTACTCTATCAACTCTACCACCTAGTCTCCCCACTCCAAGAACAAATAAATGCATAAAACATCAAAGAGAATATGTTTCCTAGGGTTTCCAAGAGAGTCAATCTTAGAGTTGGAAGGGATCTTGATACTTAACTAGTTTAATCTGTACCTGAAAAAAGAGTTTTCATTGCAACATACATGACAAATGATCATCCAGCTTCTTTTTGAAGATCTCTAATAAAAGAATTATTAAGCACTGTGTTAAACTTTACATATTTCATTTGATCTTCACAACAACTTTGGGAAGTAGTTGCCATTATTATCTTAAATGAAGAGACAGAAGTTAAGTGACTTGACTAGAGGAACCCAGCTAATAAATGTTTGCCACTGGATTTGGCCTCAGGTTTTACAGACCCTAGTCTCAACCCTCTATCCATTTGGGACATGTAGGATAAAGGAGAATACATTATTTGTTCCCAAGGCAGCTATTCCACTTTGGAATACCTCTAATTGTGAAAAAGTTCTTCCTTGTACAGAATCTAAATATTTCATTGCAACTTCCATCATTGTCCCTATTTTATTCTCTGGGGATCAATAGAACAAGTCAATTCCCTCTTTGCCTTGACAGTTCCTCAAATATTTTGAATATAGCTATTATGCTTCTGTGTAATCTTCTTTTCTTTAAGTGAAATCTCCCTAGTCTTCAACTCAACAAGTCCTGTGTTAATTAAAAAAGAAAATCTAGAAGAGCCTTGAATTTTCAGTATAAATATGTATAAGTAACTAGGCAGAACTAAAAAACATATGCAGGAACATGCTTGATTTATGGCTAGAATAAGAAGTCAAGGAAAATTTGTTGGAAGGAAAAGGTTAAGGAAAGAAAAAACACATTTTGAGTGGGATAAAATGACATAGGTAAATCGAAAGAAAAGCAAAGGATGGAATGGGGAAAGGAGAGGATTTTTTTTTAATTAAAGAAGCTAGCTATACAGAGAATCAAGGTGTTATTACATGGAAATATCCCTGTTAGGTCCAGGAAATCAACTCTGTGGATTTCAAGGATGCTTAAAATTGCATTTTTAATCTTTTCTTTAGCTTCAGGCCTCTTCTGCAGTTCAGAAATCCAGATATTTCCCATGAAGATGTTTCCTTTGTCTTTGTGTCAGAATTCCCTCCCAAGCTGGTTCACAGTTCTTCCACCTCTTCTTCTGTCTCCTCCTCTTCCCTCTTCCTTCTCTTTGCCCCAGGGATTCAAACTAGAGAAGTCAGGCCCCTTTAAAGGGTCATACCTTCTCTCCCCCCATCTTCCATTGGTTCTAGACCATAATTTAGTTCTGTTGCAGATAAAAACCACTCTATTACATTTAGGGTTTTTGATTAATCTACCATTAGTGGACCTTGATCATCTCAGCACATTTGTCAACAATTCATTTCCCTCTGTATTTATGACAATCTGGGCCTGCACAGCAAAGTGGAGAATTAGGAGCAATTATTCAGGTAATTTGGATCTAAAAATCTAACTCCACATTTGTTTAAATGCTCTGGAAAATTGCTCTAATTCTCCAATTTATATCACATTTCCTGGATCATTTTTCTTCCAATGGCACCGTTAGGATAAAAGAACAAAACTAATGCACCTCCTATTAAACTAGAATAGAGACAATGTGGTTGGTGTAGTAGATCTAGAGAAGTGACTTGGGTCTAAATTACTGGTTCTGCTATTTAGTACTTATGTGATTTTGGCTACATTAACTGTAAAATGAGGTAGGTGGTTGAACTGTTGTGCCGCAGTTCCCTTTTATTGTTCTGCCTCAGTTTCCCTAATTGTCCTACCTCACTTCCCCTAATTGTCCTGCCTCAGTTTCCCTGACTTGTTCTGTCTCAGTTTCCCTCAATTGTTTTGCCTCAGTTTCCCTCTGGTTGCAACCCCCCCCCCCCTTTCTGCTCATTAGAACTGAGATAATTAGGGCTGTGGAGATCTGACATTCCAGAAGATAAGACTCCAGATATCCTATCTGAGATACCTAATAGGCATTGTCTGTATCTTCTAAGTCCAGACTTCCTGGCTCTGGTTGGACACCTCCTTAACTCCCAATTTGTTAAAATTTGTGATCCTGCCCCTGACCTGTCAGAACTGGATTGATGGTTCCTTTATATATAATTGAGATCTCACATTTGCTGCTGGATGCTTTGGACATCAGCCCTGGGGCATCATGCCCCATGTAATTTTTAGCTGGAAAGCTATCATTCTATGATTTATGAATATTTATGGGCATGAGTATTATGGGAAACCATTAATATGTAGAGGATTCATCAATTATCTATTCATAGAAAATTCTAATTTATGCTAAGGAACATATACATTTTATATATTTCCTCTATTAAAGAAACTTAAAAGCCATGTTTTAGGGCAGCCAAGTAGGATAGTGGATAGATTACTGAGTTTGGAGTCAGAAAGACTCATTTCATAAATTCAAATCTGGCCTCAGACACTTATTAGCTGTGTGACCTTGGGTAAATCACTTCATTCTGTTTGCCTCAGTTTCTTCATCTCTAAAATAAGCTGGAAAAGGAAATAACAAACCACTCCAGTATCTTTGCCAAGAAATCTCCAAATGGTGTTGCAAAGAGTTACACTGTGACTGAAAGAACAAAAAGCTGTTTGGACTATTAATTAGTATAATGCAAGTTGAACTTCCTGAAATACGTTTGTAGATGGGGCTAAATTCTCTGTTGTACAATTGTAATGCAATTTTTCCTTTTAAATAGGAATTTTAAACAAAATTCTACAGGAGCACATTATAGTCCTGGGGAGCTACTGCTCCATTATGAAAAACCTCATTTGTATGAATGTGAGGCCTTGGAAAGTTAAAGAAGTTATAGGCAAATCTTCACTTGAACATTATCTAGGTAATCAGAGCCTACTAAAATATATTTACCTCAATTTTTGGGGTAATTTGATGAATGTGGATTGCCTGGACTTTAATTTTATTTATTTATTTTCTAGTGAGCTCTTTAAAGAGATCACAATCTAATTTATTTTGTTCTTATTTATCCAGAAAACCTACATAAATAGATCCAGCCATGATGATTTTTAAAAAAAAATTGTATCTAAATGATCAGGAAAAACTCTAAAAATATTTATTGGGGATGAGATTTTGGAATTTGATAAATGTAGCATATCATTGATTATTTCTAATTGTAAGGAAGTTCTTCCTTGTACTAAGCTTAAATTTATTTTATGGCAACTTAAATCCAATTTTCTGTGGGACTAGAAGGACATATACCAGGGTCTCCTCTTTGTCTTTTGTTTCTCTCCTTGTGTATGTGAAGTTTGTGAAGACATAAGCATGCACATTTACAAAATACACATGAAAACACAGTATATTTCATAGACATTTATGGATATGTTTGTTCAGTTTCCTCATCTACAAAATGAGCTAGGGAAAGAAATGGCAAACCACTCAAGTATCTTTGCCAAGAATACCCCAAATGGGTCACGAAGAGTTAGACGTGAATGAAATGACTGCAGAACAACAACAAATATATATACAGGAAAATTGCTTTTAAAATAATATGTTGCTGAATTACTGGCATTATCCCCTGCTAAAATTAAGACATATTGAAGATTTTTATGGCATTTTAATACTAGAGTCTCACATGTATACAGATGTATAAAAATAAATATGAGAATATTAAGAATTACCTTGAGAATTTAAGTTTCAATTTTCCTAACTTTGCACTTAAAAGCTTCACATTTTATATTTTACCCAATAAATAAAGAAAAATTGAGTTGTATTGATGTAGACAGCTGGAGTAAATAATTTGGTCCAAAAAAACCCTTCTCAATTAAAGCCCCTCCTTCCTTCCTTCTTTCCTTCCCTCTCTCTCTTCCCCATTCATTTTTTTCTGGGCAGTTACTTCAACCTTTCCTCTCACAACTATTTATTTATATTGCATGTGTAGACACTGACAATGACTTCAATTTCAGGGTTGAAGAGATGTTGAAATATTCTGATAGAAAGTAAAAAAAAAAATTAGTCACACATTTTGAAGTTGTGCTTCCAGCCATCTGGATGCTTGGAAGCATCTGGGTATTTTGACATTCAATTCAATTAACATGTGTTTAATAAGTACCTACTATGTGCAGGGTCCTGAGCTCATATAATAATATACATAGAACATATATGTAACTTCTCAAGGAGCTGATAGTCTAAAAGGGGGTAGAGAATTAGAACGATACACAAAACTGTAAAATAAAATTGTTGCAAGTAGAAAAGAGAGAGCAAAACCCGAGTACTATGACAAATACATATGGAAAGGAAAGAAGTTTCATTTCATGGGGTGGGTGGAGAAGAGGAATAAGAGAAGGCAGGGAAGACAACATGGAAAAACTGTTACAGGTAGAAATGGGGAGGTAATGTCCCTTCCAGGCATGGGGAATAGTGTGAGCAAAAATACAGACAAAAGGAAAACTAAAAACAGAGTGGGAGACAAGGAAGTAGTCTGTTTGATTGTAATATAGACCACATGAGGTGGAAAAGCATGATATATGGCTGGAATCCTCCTGTGGGGAGCCTTGAATGACAAGCTTCTTTCAAAAGAAAAGAAGGTTTTGAGACAAGAAGTAATTTAGACTAAGACAGATAGTAGAAAATCCACATAGTGGATCTGAAGTGGTATGAAGGATAATAATAATAGCAAGCATGCATATAACACTTTAAGCCTTGCAAATTGTTACACATGTTAGTCATTCAATTTTTTTCAGCAATTCTGTAAGGTAAATAGTATGCCCTCTTTTTTGTAGGCAATCAGGGTTAGGTAACTTGTTTAGGGTCACACAGTTTGTAAGTATTAAGTTTCTGAGGCTGTATTTGAACTCAGGTCCTCCTGACTCTAAGGCCAGTGCTCTCCCCACTGCATTATCTAGCTGTTTCTATCTTTTCTTTTAGAGATGAGGAAACTGAAGCTAAATGATTTTTTCCCACAGTCACAACCCAGTAAGTTTTTGAGGCAAATTTTTGAATTACTAGAGACAAGAGACAGTTAAAAACATATTTACTAAAACTATTAATATAACTATTTCATGATAAAAAAAATCTTAAAGGCATGATAAGTGAGGTCATTGTGTGGATATGGCTCTTGTCTGTTAATATGAGAGTATATGGTTATGATACAGTACATTTGTATACAGGGTACTTTGGCTACTGAATCAATCAGCAACTATTTATTAAACATTTACTGTATCCAACACTATGTTTGGAACTGAGATCCCAAAAGAATGTGAATGTCAAAGCAAAATAAGTCAATAAAAGATCATAAAACAGATTTCCTGCTCTCAAGGAACAAAGAGTCTACATAGTAAGTGAGACGAGACACATACTTTCAAAATAATGATGAAGGAATCTGAAATACAAAGTAGTACAAATAGAGAAATAGATAGTATGAAATTACATGCTAACTGTAAAATCCAGGCAATATGTGTGAGACAATTCAATTCAATATGTATTTTATTAAATTCCTACCATACACAAGGCATTGTGTTAAATATTGGAGATACAATGATGAAAAATATGGAAGGGGGCCATGTGGCTGGTAGGGCTGTAGTCATTAGGGCAAGTTTTCATTGAAAAGATAGGACATGATGGATGGAAATGGAAAGGTATAAAAGAATGGAGGAGGGAATGGGGGGTTCTTTCAAAGAGGAAATTAAGCAAGTAAGGTGAGAGAATATATGTCAAGAGGAATGCTCTAAGGAGATTGCTTCAACTGAAGTAAAAAATACTTCATTTTATGAGAGATTATGACAAAGAAACATATTCATGTACTGAATGGGGTCAGATTATGGAAAACCTTGAAAGGGAAGCAGATAACCTTAGAATTGTTGTGGTAAGCAATATAGAGCAAGGAAATGACATGTTGAAAGGGATGTATATGAAAGATTAATTTAGCACCAATGTGTGGGGTACATTAGAACATGGAATGGAGAGAAAGAAGAGAGAAAGAGCAATTCATCCAAGAGGTGAATGAATCTAATCAGGTATGAAGAGATGAAAATCTGGCTTTATAGTAAGGGCAGAAGTAGAAATGGAGAAGAAGATATTCTTCAGTTTGAGAGGTGCATAGTATCATAGGATTTAGATGTAAGAGTTAACCTAATCTTACCTTCTCACTTTATAGACAAAGAATTTGAAGTCCAGAGTTTTGTTTACCGAGAGAAGCAAAAGATAATGGACACGAGGTTCTGATGAAAATACTAATAATATACCTGGCAGGGATATTTATTCTCATGCAAAATTTACATGAAAATCCACACTTTGGTAGTTAATATTAGGTAACATAAATGAAAAGAGATTTAGTATGTATTTTACAGAAACAAAGAACCAAAGTAGGAGCAGAAATTAAAAGTTGAAAAAGTAATTTTGACCTAATTTGAATAAGGCATAAACATGACTTATTTTTAAAATTAATTAATTAAACATTCATTTAAAATATTTATTTCTTTGGATATATCCCAATTATGTGTAAAAAATTTAAATATTTAAAAAAATTTTTGAGTTTCAAATTCTTTCCTTCTGTCCTTCCTTTTCCCTCTACTCAAGAAAGAATTGATATTGACTATAAATGTGAAACAATGCAAAATACATTTCCATGGTAGCCATGGACTTTAAATGTAAGAACAGGGACCAGTTCAATAGGCCATAAGCTGCAGAGTACTTGGTACATAATAGGTACTTAATAAATGTTTATTGACTGATTAATTACAAACATTCCTATATCCAGCCTTTTAAAAATGACATTATAGTAAAATCTCCATCAGACAGAATCCAAATATCCACAGCTCCCAATTAAATAAAGTATTTTTTTCCTTTCAGGTTTTCAGAGAAAAGAGGCAAATAATAACATGAATGAATGAAAAAAGCATTTATTAGACTTGCTGTGCCAAGTTTTGTGCTAAGCGCTCAGGATACCAGTACAAAAGCAAAGATAGGCTCTGCCTTTACTTGGCTTACATAGTAATAGAGGGAGACAGCACCTATAAAGATTAGTGGGGGAATAAATTGATACACCCCTTTCTGGAAAAATAGAAAGGGAGAACATCCAAGATGGGAAGGGTGCTGGTAATGTTGTAGAGAAGCTTGTGTATGAAAAGGAGCATATCTGAGGCTTTCCTCAGGTAAGGAAGCCCCAAATCAAGAGGTAAAGAAGGGGAAGGAGAAGGGAATGAGACTCAGATTAAAATTCTGGAGATGAAAGACCTTCAGGTCATGATAGGTTTCTAGTAAGATTATGGATGTAGTGATGTGAGACTAGGAAGTGACCATAGATAGCAATTGCAACAATACTTGTAGACTCAATCACTGCTTTGAATGGGACACTGAATTAAGTTTTTGGGGCAGGGAGAGAGAAGGGGAAAAAGGGAGGGAGAGGTAGGGTGAGAGAGAGAGAGAGAGAGAGAGAGAGAGAGAGAGAGAGAGAGAGAGAGAGAGAGAGAGAGAGAGAGAGAGAGAGAGGAAGAGACACTACTGATTAGAAAAATGCAAATTAAAACATTCTGAAATGGACCCATTTGTATGAAAATATTTATAGCAGCTTTTTTTTGGTATGTATGATGGCAAATTATTGGAAATTGAAGAAATGCCCATCAATTGGGGAATGACTCAGAAAGTTATGGTATATGATTAAGATGAAATATCATTGTGCTAAAAGAAATGATGAGCAGGATACTTTCAGAAAAAACCTAGGAAGATTTATATGAAATCATGCAAAGAGAAGTGAACAGAACCAAAAGAATATTGTACACAGTAAGAACAATATCATAAAGATTAACAACTATGAAATACTCTGATCAAGATAATGATCCAAGACAATTTCAAAGGATCTATGATGAAAAATGCTATCCACCTTCAGAGAGAGAATTAATAAACTCTGAACACAGATTGAAACATACTTTAAAATTTTTTTCTTTGTTTTTTCTTATTTTATTTTGTTTGTATTTCTTTTGCAACATGGCTAATATGGACATGTTTCACATGATCTTATATGTGTAATCTAAAGCAAAGCCTTCTCAAGAAGGAAAAAGCAGAAGAGAGGGAGAAAATTTGGAATACAAACTTTAAAAAAAGATTGTTGAAAACTTCTTTTGTGTAATTTGGAAATATTTAACAAAATAAATAGAAATAATTTATAAGGAAGATGAAAGAAGAAAGCAGAAGAGGAGGAAGAGAAGGAGAAAAAGGAAAATAAAGAAGAAAATGGGATTTCTATCTTTTAGCAAGTTAAAATACAGTTGAGAAATAACAACTTGCAAAACATTTCACATATGAGAAATTGCATTTAAAAATGGAAACAAAAACACTTCCGAGAATTAACTTGGTAGCAATACAAAGATCCACTGGGTGTTCAGAGCGATGCCACTGATGCAGAGCAAGATCCTTAAGTTTCAAAGAAAATTCACTTCTGTTTAATATGAGGCAGAAGAGGAAATTCATAACTTATTAAGTTTTTCAACAATAAGGGTTAGAATAGAAAGGGATTTCTGGTTAGTAATCTATTAGCGAGAAAATGAAATTAGGCAGAATTTCCCATCCCCTGATAACTTCAGTTGGCTGTGTAGTTTTAAAATTTTTATTTCTATCTCAATGCATATTTGCCTGCTTTTTGGATCAGCTTCCTTCTTTGTTTCTAAATTGATAATTTTAGAAATATGACTGATTCTACAGATTCTACATTTTAATTTATTCTGTTTTAGCTGTTTGAAAACCATTGGGACCTGTAAGTTTTAAGAATTGGAAAACTAATAATAATTCAACTTTTGATAAATATTTACTAAATACCTTACTATTTTGTATAACATACTATGCTGGGTCCATAGGATGAGCCAGTCTTTTTCCTCCAGGAGCTTACCATCTAGTAATAGCAAAATCATTAATGCATTATAAATATGTTTATTACTATCATTAGCACAATTTTTAAAAATTTTACATTGGAGACCATCTTCCCTAACCCTAATCTTCACTGAACTGCATTGCTCCAAAACAAATTTAAAAGGTGATTTTTCAAGATGAAAATTTTTTTCTGGGAAAGGGAAAGGGAAGTAAGGAAAAATTAAAAAAAGAAATCCTATCCAGGTAAATTCATGTCTATTGTTTCTTAATTCTTAATCTTTTCACCTAACAGTCAAATGTAATTTTAGTACTTACATATGATTTCTAAAATAATAACATGTGTAGTTCTGTGTATATATGAATTGCAATATATTTGAAATGCCATTTCTCTTCTTCTGGCAAGACAGTGGATAGTAAAATCATAATTTCAATATTTTAATTACTTGTAGTAGACTGGATCTACTTAGCACAAGTTTTAGCTTTAGGAAACAATAAAATCACAATTATTTTTAAATTGTGAAATTATCCATGTGGTTATTTCTAGTTTTTGTAATATGTGGTAAAAACCCATGGTGATGCCTTTTGTGCAAAGATGACCAAAATTTGTGGGTTTACATTTTAAGTGTTACATACGAAGAAAGATTAGGGGATAATTGATGATCATAATAATTGGGCTCAATGAGGGCTCAGGAGCTCTAGTTGTTGCTTTATCTTACCACTGATTTTCTGGGCAACTATGACCAGGTAACTTACATTCTTTTATAGTTAACATCCCATAGACTTAAAGAGAAATAATAAATATATTAGTGTCTTGCAGAATCCATGCATTTGGATTATCGTTCTTAAATCCATTCATTCAGTTGATCAAAAAACTGGAGCCAACTCTGAAGCATGCTAGACTGGGTGCAGGACACCAGTGACCCATTCTTATGACAAAATCCCTTATGGTATGTGAAACAATATAGACTCAGAGTTCACATTTATGTTTATAAAATGCTTTCTTTATCAAAATTTTATGAAGTAATATAATTATTATGCTTGAAGAAAATAAGGTTCAGAGAAATGAATTGACTTTCCCAGATTCACAAAGCTAAAATGTCAAACCCAGATCACCTAGATTTTCCAAGACAAGTGTTCAGTTCTACTATATCACTCTTGCAAATAGTCTTAAAATAAGGATGTTTAAAAATTCGCTTTCTAGGTTTAACTCCATATACTTGAAATTGCTACTTGTCTTTTGTTTTCCCCATTCTATCTGTTGTTCTCATATGAAATGTCTTGAGACAAAATGAAATATTTCTAAAAAAATTAAGTTTTGTCACATATGCTAATAGGACTTAGATTTCTTACATATATATATATATATATATATATATATCAGTTGACTATTTTCCTCCTATAAGATAATAGACAAGGCTTCCAGGAAATGCCAGATCAGTTGGACTGGTGATTTTCATAGGAAAAAAACCGCTAATAGGTCAGACAAGTAAAGGATACTACCATATGGAGCCCAATTTTTCCTAAATTAAACCTATGGAATTAGCGTACATCTTTTGGAAATGGAATATGCGAAGCCCTGAATTTTATTATAGAAGTTAATACCAATAATTACTTAAAATTTAATGAATTTCACTACTGGCTTAATTGCTTTTGAGTAGTTCACTTAACTTATTAAAGAGAAGCAAGGACATATTCATTTAATGAGCAGCAGAAGCCTTGGCCTCGCATCTGCCTACATTCTCTTTTCAATTAATCAATTATAGTCCGATGGTATGTAATTACACATTAAGAAAGTTATTGGATATCTCAGCAGGCCTATCCCAGGGGGCTCATGAATACACTAATATAACACACCTGTAATGACCTGCTCTCAGATCAGCAAATTACACTCATTTCTCTCTCTGTCTCTCTGTCTTTCTCTCTCCCTCTTTGCTAAATGAAAATGAGTGCAATTACCATTAGCTTTTGGAGTCATATCTTGTCAATGTGATAAAAAACACAGCGAGAGGGAGAGAAGAAGGGAAGAGAGGGAGAGAAGAGGAGAAGAAAGGAAAGGAGGATGAAAGGGAAGGAAGGTATAAAGGAAGGCAAGAAGGAGGAAAAGAAGGAAGAAAGCTAAAAAGGAAGAAAAAAGTAGAATGGAAATAAGACTGGATTTTGAGTAAAAGAACAGTATTCAAATACCATCCCCACCACTTCCTGCCTGTGACCTTGAGCAAATCCTTTAATTTCAGTAGGCCTTGGTTTCTACATCTGTAAAAGAAGGAGGATGGACTGTTTTTGTCTTTTTTAGCCTCAGCACTTAGCTCAGTGTCTGGTACGGAGTATGCATTTAATAAATATTTGTTAAATGAATAAATGAATGAATGAAAGACTAAATGTCTTCTCAGACTCCTAACTCTAAATCTAAGATCTAAAGGAAGGAAAAGGAAACTCTCTGTTTAGTCTTTACAAATCTGCCTTTTGATATTAGCCCCTGTAACTGTATCGGGTCTCCAGTAGACATTTTTGTGGTTCAGAGAAACCGTGAACTAATATCTGAGCTGCGTCTACTGAGTCATATGAATTGCTGGAGAAAATCAGACCAGTATCATTTGAACTCACAAAATGATGTGCTTCTCTTCTTCCCTTAGTCTCCAAATGAGAGAAACAGGAAAACAGGAAAACCCTGTCAAATCACATACAGGCTTCATTTGCTTGGCTTCATTCACATCAAACCAAACTCTGGAACTGATCCCCCCTTGCAGTTACTTTGAGCTTTTGCATAGCAACTAAGCTGTGTTACAGTGGGGAGGGGTGGGGAGGGGGAGGATAGGGAGAGGGGGAGAGAGAGAGAAAGAGAAAGAGAGAGACAAAGACAAAGGAAAGAAAGAAGGGTGGAAAGAATGAAGGAAGGAAAGAAGAGAGTGGGAAAGGAAAAAAGAAAAAAGGAAAGATAAAAGAAAGGAAGAAAAAAAGAAAAGTGGAAAGGAAATGAAAGAAAAGAAAAAGAGGAAACCTACCCAAAATATTATATGAACACATATAGAAGAAAGGGCAAATTATGCTATATGTACAGAGGATATGGTTGTATAAATGGAGGGCCATATTCAAGCATGTCCTTCTGATTTATGCAAAATCAGTCAAATGAAAGAGAAGCGCTTAACCCAAATTATGTAGTCAGCCTATGATTCTGTGACAGATTCTAAATTCCTGAACCAACTGAGGGAGCTTAAGTAAAATGCTCTGTTAAAAATAAGCTTTTGATGTCTGCACAAGTCAAAGGCAAGAAGCAATCTGTTGACATTTTTTGGTAAATGCTGTCTTAGTGTGAGACTGAGGTGTCAATGACTTCTTCAGAGCTGAGTAATCCTTGTTTTCCTAAATAAACTCCCTCTGTTATCAATTTCAGCAAGATGCTGAAAAGATAAAAATCCATCGGGATTAATAGATGTCCATCAATATAAAATTAAGAATACTTGGTGAAATTTGCACGAGCTACTCACTGAACAATATGCCCTGTTTTTTTTTAGAGGGGCAGGCTTTGTTTGTTGTTTTGAAATTCAGAAATGATTTTTCTGTGTTTCTTATGCTGCTTCCCCCTCCCTTCCCCCCTCTTTTAAGCAAAACCTCCCTCTCAATGTGCCTTCTGTGCCACACCTGGCATCTGCCTTCAAAGAAATGTGTGTGCCTATGGAGGTGCTGCAGAGCTTGCCATTGGGCTATTGCATCCATGGGCATCTTGACCTATCATGACTAATGTCTTTGCCTGAGGGATCATGTTCCTGTGTGGGCTGCACTGGTGGCATTTGATGGGCCTCCAGAGACAGAAATGTAAACAGGGGCTACCACATAAAACCCTCCATCTGTGCCCATGTGGGTAGTACGATGGGGAAAATTTTTTTTTCCAGGAAAATGAATTGATATTTACAGACACAGTACAATGGAGTTCATTCTCATACACATGGAATCAGATGATCCCAAAGGGCCAATGAACATTTAGCCCATGGAATAAGCAGCACTTTAAAAAAAATATTCTTACGATGGGGTAGAGGGAAGAAAAAGGAGTACACTAGCAGTTTTCTGTCCATATAAAATCTGGTTTTCAGATAGGTTTCCAGCTGGGAATCAGCTGGATTTGCTCTGTGAACTCTATAAGATTGTAGCCTCTGTATGTACTTGGTTTAGGGCAGCGGTCCCTCGATGTATTACTACATCACACTTGGAAGCTATACTGTCTCCAAGGGAGGCTAGGGAATCTCTCTCTTTTTGTTTGTGTGAGCTAAGAGCAAGATATAGAGCAGAACGACTTGAGATCACTCTGGATGCAGTGGGAGATGTTGGTCTTTTTAAATTAAGGTCTTTAACAGGTCTCAGTCTGATTGAGGCAATGCCCAATCAATGATTAAGGCTAAGAATGACTCTTTTAGCTAGTAAAAAAATCAATCTGGGAGGGGAAAGACTCTAAGGGTTTCTGAACAAAACAGAAACAATTGCTATTTATATTCACTCTGAGCCAAGAAGGACCAAGTGGAAGTTAGCCTGGGACTTGTACACATTTCTTTCTTATCTTTTCTGGTATCTCTAAACTTTGGAGAAGGCTAGTGTCTATGATGAGGGTTTAGTTGTACTACTTCTAAGTTCAACTAGACTTTACTGCCTTGGAGAAAGTGAGAAATAAGGTGAAGTGGAATCTCTGAGTTAGACTGCCATTCTTCCATTAGCTCACATTGGGCAAATCACTTCATCTCCCCCTCGGCCCCAGTTTCTTCATCTATAAAAAAGGGGGATTAGGGGATTGGACAAGATAACCTCTAAGGTTTTGTCTAATTCTAACATTTGATAGGCAATTTTTGGTCTTTTGAGTTTTAGGGAAATCCAGCCTGAGTGAGAGCCAAATTGAAAGTTTATTCTCCAAAAAAAGATATTCATTAGTCAGTCAACAAATATTTAATGACTCTTCCCTGATGAGAGGTGATAAAAGGGGAAAAAAGTGGTATAAGACATGATCTAGATTCACCAGAACACTTAATAGGAAATGACATATAGTAATAGCTTATTTTATCTAGTACTTTAGTTTGTAGAATGTTTTGGAAGGTAAAGAATATTCTTGGGAGGTAAAAAATATAAACATTGAAAATACAGTTTTGCATGTGGGAAAACTGAGTTTCAGATATGGTAAGTGATTTGGGAAATAGGGCATACAGGTATTGACATCCTAGTTTTATAGATGGAATAACTGAGCTTCCGAGAGATTAAGTGACTTAGTGAAGATCACATATCTGGTAAATGCTGAAGCTAGAACAACTTCAGGCCTCTGACTTTTTTTGTCTATACTATTTTTTTTGTGTCTGGTCTTTAAGATTTATTATGCCTTTTTTTTTTTTTAACGCTATAGACATTTCCAGATATTCCCTTTTCCTCATCAGTCCTCCTCTTATTATAAAGAAAAATAATAATTAAGTGAAAAAAAAACTTAATGGTTTTACTTGAAACACTGAACCGCCATAATATTCCATCTCTATAGCAAAAGAAAGGAGATTTATTTCCTCCACTTTCTCTCTGGGGCTGTAATGGTTCAGTATAATTGTAAGACATTTAGATTTATCTTACTTAAACTCTTTCTTGTAACAAGGAAAGTTAGGCAAAACAGGATGACAAAACCACCATGTTTGAGATGCAATATTCTACATTCTGCATGTGAAATTCTTTCTTTACTAAAAATAAGAAAGCTTTCTACTATACCATGTATACACATATAGGAACACATATTGTCAATCCAAGATAATGCCATTGGCCAGCCCAGAAAGATGGGCACTGTATCCCTTATGCTGTGAGTCCCAGAAACATTCTCTGTGGTGGGTGCCTTGGTGTGCTTCCCATTATGCCTTTAGAGGTCAGAACTCCTGTCTTTTTCTAAGTCTGGATAAGTGCTAGGAATATTGAGGATTACCCTAAGACTATCTATGAGATTTAATGGGAAGATGAAGCAGGTTTGGGACAGTGGAAAGAGCAGTGATTTGGGGGATTAAAGCACAAGTTCAAATTGCACGGTTGATGATTACTCCCTTTGTGAAACTAGGTAAATCCTTTTACCTTCTTGGATCTAAATTTCCTCACCTGTAAAATGCAGTTTGATTAAACTGCCTTCTTGCTTCAGATCTATGACCTTGGGGAACCATACCTGCTTTCCTGGGTCAGGGGAACATATAGGGGTTCTCTTTGTTGCACTGCCCATGAGTATGGACATTTTACTCTTCTTCCAGCAACCCGGAATGTAATCATGGATCTATATGCAAATTAGGACTCTGAGGCAGTTGTTAACATGCTGTTAGCATGTTAGCAGGTTGTTAGGATACACACATACATTGAAATATATTCAGACAGTCCTTCTTAGCTGAGCAATTGTTCTAGTGGGTTAAAGAGAGGTGATATGGAAATACTTCCTTTGTAACTCAGAGAAGTGGATGAATCATGGAGGCAAATGTGATGTAGCAGAGAGAATGCCAGTCTTCGATTCAGAAGAGAGGAGTTAAGTTCTGTTTCTAACATTCTTTGTCCATGGGAAGATCATTTAACTTCTCTTTACCTCAGGTTCCCTATATGTAAAATAAGTCTGTCTCTTGCGCTACTTTCCTCACAGTGATGATATGAGAAAAAAGCTTTGTGAAGGGAGCTATGTAAATAAGATTTATTACATTATAGGAAATGGGCAACATGTGGAGTGGATAGACAACCAGCCTCAGGGCCAGGAAAACATAGGTTCAAGTTCCATCATTCATATATATTAGCCATGGGATTCTGGGCAAGTCATTTAACCTCTCATGGTTCCAGGGGACTCTCCAAGATCTCAGTTGCTGCATAAGTTTCCTTATGCCAGTGGTTTTCAAGGTCTGGGGATTCCTGGGGGGGCATAGAATCAAACCAAATTCATAATAATAATAAGACGTTTTAACAAGGTAAATATAGATACAACACATAAACAAAGGCTATTTGCAATGATCTCCATAATTTTTAAGAGTGTAAAAGGGAGCCTAAAATTTAAAACAATTTTTTGACAACTCTTTTCCTATGCCAGTGAAAATACAGAAGCAGTCCTATCTTTATATTATAAGATGAGGCAGTAGCTTTGTGAGAAAAGTGGACCGACTGAGAGTGTAGATGGACAGGAAAGATGACAAATGGGCATCACTAGGACCTAGAAGACGTGTAAATTGAGAAAATGCAGTTCTTTGGAAAGCCTCTGATGCAGGTTTTGCAATCTACATAGCTGAGATCAGGCTCCACGTTAGAGAGTAGAATGTCAGCTCCTTCTGCCCTGCCACCTCAACTAATTACTGAACTATACTCCCTGGGTTCAGAAATCCATGGTTCCATGGCTTGATCAATGGAAGGAAAAGGCCAGGGATGCATCCCTGAACAGCAGCACATCCCAGCATTCGCAGCTAGCCTTAGGAGAAACAGTTTTGGTTGGGAGTGGGGACAAAGAGAACCGGGTGCCCTCAGTGTGTCCTCATCCTTCGGGCTCTGCAGAGGGAAGACTAGGGAGCAGAGAGGCACAAGTGTCATATCCCTAGCCTTGTGACTCCTTACTTATGCCAGGAGGGAATGGGTGGTGGGAGATGGGGGGAGGAGGAGGAGGAGGCTCGGGAGTGGGGAGAGCAGGTTGACAGCTGCTGTACTGTCAGTTTCGACCTTTCCGGCTACTACTGCTGCTGCTGCTTTGTGTTGGCAGGAGACAGAGAAAGCTGTCACTTCTGTCTCCCCAGCCTAGCTCCCACCCTCCCTGGCTGCAGGCAGATTAAAAGTGTGCTATGGAAAGGGCAGCTTCAGGCAATTCTGGACCACCGTCTCCTGGGCTGTGTGTGTGTGTGTGTGTGTGTGTGTGTGTGTGTGTGTGTGTGAACTGAGCTTGGAATTATGGAGAGAGAGAGAGAGAGAGAGAGAGAGAGAGAGAGAGAGAGAGAGAGAGAGAGAGAGAGAGAGAGAGAGAGAGAGAGAGAGAGAGAGAGAGAGAGAGAGAGAGAGAGAGAGAGAGAGAGAGAGAGAGGAGAGAGAGAGAGAGAGAGAGAGAGAGAGAGAGAGAGAGAGAGAGAGAGAGAGAGAGAGAGAGAGAGAGAGAGAGAGAGAGAGAGAGAGAGAGAGAGAGAGAGAGAGAGAGAGAGAGAGAGAGAGAGAGAGAGAGAGGAGAGAGAGAGAGGAGAGAGAGAAGAGAGAGAGAGAGAGAGAGGAGAGAGAGAGAGAGAGAGAAAGAGAAAATATGAATGAATATGAATCTTTACCTTCTTGAGAAAGCTGACTCTGGTTCCAATGAATCTGTAGAAAATTCAATAGTCATACTTAATGGTTAAAGGTGATTCTGGCTGTGATCTTTCTCACAATACATATATTGTAGAAATTTTTTAAAAAGGACATATAAAGGCAAAACCATGACCTTCTGTAAGTTAATCTAAACAGGATTGTGCTTATATTAAGCAAGATGGCTAGGTCAGCAGGAGGAGTGTATATATAGGGATTAATTGAATTCAGCTCTGTTTTAGAAATCCTTGATGACAGGGATTCTTAAGAATTTGAGTCATGGGCCCCATTGGCAATTTAGAGAAGCCTCTGGATCTTTAGCATTAGCAAGGAAAGAAACTAGTATTTATCAAATCCTAACTATGCCCCAGGCATTGTGCTAAGCTTTGGGAAAACAAATTTAAACCAATTTCTACCCATCACTGGTCCCTGGATAGTGGTATGATTTTGAAATCAGGAAGCCAAGCGCAGAGGAGAAACTCACCAGTGACAAAAGAGGTTGGGCCATATGGAGGGATGTTCCATGTTGAAAAGGTCTCAGGGAAAGTTGGATATTGAGGAACATGGCAGGGCGAGCCATAAAATAAAATACAGAGCATAACCAATTATATTGAAATAAACATGTAATTTTTTCCCCTTCATCAACCTTCTGGAATCTATCCATGAATTCTTTGATGGTCCATAGACCTTCAGGTTAAGAACCTATGATCTAAATGCTGGCCTTTGGAGGAAATAAAATAGACCAGACAGTAGCCTTTAAAATATAGTTTGAGGGACAACCAGGAAGATTCACTGGGAACCAAAATATTTTCCTCTCAGTCTAAAATTCTACTGATAGAGATGAATTCCTTTATGAAGAAAGCTGAAAGGGATTTTTTGCATGTAGCATTTAATTTTTATAATTGAGGCAGACACTGAACTGGAAATACCAGACTGGGGTTCAAGTCCCAATTTTACCATTAATTTATTGTGGAATATTGTGCAAGTTATTCTTAGTTTACTTATCTGTATAATCATGTAATAATAGTTTAGATTAAGTAATCTTTGAAGTTTAAATTTCTTTTTTTTTTTTCCCCTCTGAAGCAATCGGGCTTAAGTGTCTTGCTCTCAGGGTCACACAGCTAGGAAGTGTTAAGTGTCTGAGGCCACATTTGAACTCAGGTCCGCCTAACTTCAGGGCTGGTGCTCTATCCACTGTGCCACTTAACTGCCCCTGAAGTTTAAATTTCTATGACTCTTTAAATACTCGAGGATAAGACAAACCTAAGAGGTTTCAGAACTAAGGTTATTCATTAATTCTTCAATCTCGTTTGTTGATTCATTCATCTTTCACCAAATAGTCTGGGTCTCCTTTGTACTGGGTATTAAGAGCAATAGAAAGATAAAGAAGGCCAAAGATTTGGCCTCAAGGAACTTGCAGACCTCAGAGAAAAGAGGAAATTATATCAGTCATATAGTGTAAGGACATTTTTTTCCACTTAATAGTATTTTTTTTCAATTATACATGAAAATTGAATTAAGATAACTTTAGCAGAAATTCCTGTATTTTGGCAAAGAATGGATATGAGAAATCCTGTATTATTTTTTCATCAATAGTGTTTTATTTTTTCCAAATACATGTAAAGATAATTTTCAACATTCCTTTTTGTAAGACTTTGTGTTCCAAATTTTTCTTCCTCCCTTCCTTACCTCTCTAATCCCCAAGACAGTAAGCCATCTGATTATAGGTTAAACATGTGCAATCCTTTTAAACATAAGAAATCCTATGTTATGGCAGAGAGAAGATCTAGATTCAAGAAACTGGGACCAGTTTCTGAAAGGGTTATAGAAGCACATTCCTGGCCTTTCCACTTTCTTAACTGATTACCTTATTCTATTGGAGATTATTTCCAAGGAAACATTTCTCAAATTTTATAACGTAAGGTAACATCTAAATGAGATTTGCTTCACAGAAATCACTAACTGAAGACTTGATAGAGACTCTCTTCTATAAAATGAGAATGTCTATACTATATGTATATGGAGGATAGAGGGGAAATAGAGCTTCTTGGACCATACGCAGCGTCTAGAGTAAGAGCTTGTGAAAGGGTGTGGGATTGCTTGATGTTCTCATCCGAGGCAGAAACATCCTCATAAGATAAGGTTTAATGCAGGCGAGAATCTGATGCTTTGCCCTGGGATATCAGACATATAGCAGCTTTCCTGGAATGTTATCCCAAGAGGGACAAAGGAAGTAAGGAATTGGTCATGTAGGGAAGAAGCAGACAATAGCCAGAGAAAAGTCTTTGCATGTGTCTAGGCAACAACTATAGGATGTAGAATTTGACAGAAATGGGTGCTTTTATCTTTATAGCTGTTGTTAGACCCCTAGAAGTAGACAATGAAGCTGTGGATTTTGCAATTAAGCTTTTATAGAGTTTCTTTCCTTCAACATTTGGTGCAACACCAGACAAATTGGTCTGCAGAGAAGCTGCTAGAGGTTTATGCAGCAAAGAGCAAAATGCAATTAGAATGACCCCGACAGGAGAGAAAGTGTATTAGATTTTTTGCCTATTAGTCATAAGCCTCATTAAACACAACTAGTGAGATGTGGCCAGATATATGGTACTTTTTCTCTAGGAGTCAAGTATGCAGTCAGCTCTTTAGTATGCACCCAGATTCTCCATCCCAAGTAGCATGGTCCACTGGAAAGAACTAGGGAGCTGGAATCAGAGGTGCTGGCTTCTAGCTAATCTAGACAATTGGGCAATTGTCCAAGTGCTTTGGGACTCAGTTTCTCAACTGTAAAATCAAAGGATTAAACCAGGTGGCCTATGAAATCCTTTCCAGCTCTAAATCTGTAATCCATCGATCTAATAACAATGACATGACTCCCTCTCTGGACTTCAGTTTACTCATCTGTAAAATGGAGCACTTAGAATAGCCTCTCAAAGTCCCTTCAGATAAATCTGATCTGAAATATGATCCAATAACAATGATGATAAGACTGTCTAGGGGAAAAGACATTTTGCCCCTGTAGGTTTCATTAATCAGTGCTGACCTCAGCAAAGAGACATTTTGGTTGGGTCTCTTATTTAACCTCTCTCCACATTTGGCTTTCAATAGCATATGCCATCTAGTAGATATCATAGAAGTATTAAACCGAATAAAGCATAAATTTCTAACTGGCATTCAAGGTCCTCCAAAATCTTATTCCAACCTGACAAAGCTGGTTCTACCTTAAGAGAACATTAAGAAATAAAAAAATCATCTCATTGACTCTTCCAACTCTCCAAACGGTATAGATTTATACTGCTGTTTTTAGAACCTTTGTGTAAATAATTTGCATTTCAGCCAGACTGGACTATGTTCTGCTCCCCATTTTCATTTTGCCCCCTTTTATCTCCGTATGTTTATTCATATCTAGGATAGATTCCCCCTTTCTTCCACCCCCAGACACACACACACACACACACACACACACACACACACACACACGAAGTCTAATGAACTCTCCTCTATTAAGACCATAGCTCAGATTCCTATCTTGATGAAGTTTCCCCTGATTTTCTGAGAGGAAAATGAATTCTCTCTATTTGAATTTCTCATTGCACTTTGCCAGGATTTTTTTTTTATACTTCTCCTTTTTATCACAATTATTTGTGTACCTGCCCACTCTCTTTCCTCCCTCTAATATTTTGTAAAGTCCTTGACAGCAGGAACCATGCCAAGTCTTTTTATTCTTAGTGCCCAGCACAGAGTCTTTTGCCTTATAAGATATTTAATATATATTTGTGGAAATGATAGAGAACATTAACTCTGGAAAAAATCTTCATGGTCATCTGGTTCCACCCCTTCATTTTTAAAGATGAAGAAACTGTAGCTTGCTTAAGGTGACACAGCTGATTAATGATACTCAGGACTTGAATCCAGATCTCTGGGCTTCCAGTCTAAAAGTTCTTTTCTCTACTCCCAGTGTCAGCCTTGCCTATCCTGTCTCATAGTTTAGAGAATGTTTTAAGACTTAGAATCAGAACAGACCTTAGAGATCACTTAATCCAATCCTCTCCTTATATTTAGAAAAATGAGAGCTAGAGAATTGAATTGATTTGCTTATTATGGTCCAGGATCCAAATCTTGGGATTTAATGCTTAATACCAAATCTGGAACATAGTAGGGGTTTAATAAATGCTCATTGATTGACAACTCGGTTTTTGATTCCTACTTAACTTCTCTTGCGCACTGTACCATGATACCTTTCTGTAGATCATTTCTTTAAATATCAATAGCAAAGTATCCTTCTCCTTTGAGTTTTTTTGTTGGTTCCCACATACAGTGGGAAAAGGCAATTGGATATTTCCTTATTCGTTTCAAAAGCAACCATGTTGTCATTCCTAAGTATCATTTTTTTGTGTTAGTAAATAAACACATAGAAAATTGAATATTTGCCCTTTTTGAAAGGAAGTTGTTCAATCAGTCCATTTGAAAGGGTGTCGTTGCTTGGGTCTGAAGAAAGAAATATGGATCTGTCAAACTTGGGAACTGAGAAGTCAACTAAATTATCTTCTAATCTCTTAACAACCTCTTAAGGTAAACCTATTTGAGCCCCGGTTTTTCCTTGTCTCCAGGTTTTAACTTCCTTTGACTGTGACACTAACTTCTCATCCTGGTTAGCTGACATGAGCAGTTGACCCAATTAACTATGGCCACATTAATTCTAAAACCCAAATGACATGCCTTTTGAAGTAAATCCTGTGATCCCTTCCCTGAAAACTTCACAAAGACTGACATCTCTGATAATAACTGAGAACCTACATTGGGTCTTTATGGGCCTGGCTGAGCTAGCACTATTTGTCATCATCATTCTGAACACAGTTTAATCCAGGCAAAGGAGGGGAAGAGGGCTGCTGGTGGGTGGAAGATGGGAGGGAAAAGAACACTAATGTGTAGAGAAAAAAGAAAAAGGAAAAAAAAAGTCCAACAATAACCACCAATAAGCACATAAAAAAATAAAAACTTCCTGCAGATGTGGAAACTAAAGGAATTCAGAGATAGCAAGCCTATTTTTAGCAAGAGTAAAAGTGCAAACAGTGATAGACGCCACAGGCTGCTGTCACTAAAATTTGGCTATAAGCAACATATTCATATTTAAACGTGGCAGCCCTGCAAATGGGAAGGAATAAACACTCTGTCTGCTCATTGGGTTAAAGCTATCACCTCTCTTCCTTCTCCCTTCAGCTCAATGGGGGTCCTGACGCCTCCTGATAGATTAGCCAGTCATTTAGTTTACTCATATGGCTATGCGTGTTTACATTTCAGGCATTGTAGTTATGCTAATGTTGTATAACAGAGGGAACTGAACTGTATTCTTTCCAGGTGAGAAATACCATGCAACACAAGCTCTGTAGGGAAAAGATCTGAGGCACTCTGCTCACTTAAGCATGGACATGTGGAAATTGAATACTCAGATGCTCAGAAATAAGAACTATGTTAAATAAAAAAAGAAGATAAGGAAATGCATCAAATGACCCTGCTGAACTTGGGGTGAACCTTAAAATATCAAAAGAGAGAATTCCAGTCATTCCAGCATCAGTGACTTGTTTAGCAGATCTCGTTCCCCTCCAAAGACAAGAGATAGACACCAGCTTCAAGATGTATAAGGAAATACATGTATTAAACAGTATTCTGAGTTCCCTTAGAAAATAATTGACTGTGAACTCAGTAGATTTGTAATACTTTCTGCTTGGTTTCTGAGAATGGGCACTATAATAGCTCATAATTATATAAGGCTACATTATCATATGTGATCCTTAAAACAACTTTGTAAACTAGGTCCTCTTATACTCATTTTGTAAAAAAGAAAATTGAGATTCAGGTTAAGTGACTTACATAAAATCTCACACCTACTAAGTTATCTGAGATGGGATTTAAATCAAGGATTTTCTGGCTCCAACTCCAACATTCTATCCATTATATATATATATTGCCTATGCAGAAAAATCACTAGGTATTGATTAATCACATACTGTGTGACAGACATTGTTCTAGCTATTGGAGAAACAAAGAAAAAATGAAATAGACCCTATTTACAAGGAGCTTCTCTTTTCCCCTGTCAATTCCCCTTCCATCTTTCCCCACCTCACTCTAGCAAAGAGGCTAAGAGATTAATGCAATAGGAAAAGATTACTCATTTATCCAGAAGCCTAGCTTTGAGACTGCAACATGTCATCATCACTATCTGAGTGAGGTTTTGGGAAAGAACAAAGACTTTCTGCTCAGCACAGAGGAAGTTACAGGAAGATGGATAAATCCTTTATTATCTGGTTTTTCCTCCTTTGATTGAATGAAAGGGGATTTAAAGAGATGTTTAAACTTTTCTGTATGTGAATAAAGAGAGCATCTGAGTTCAAATCTTGACTCTGGTGCTAGCTATGTGACCATGGGTTAATATTAGCCCCGTGGACATTATTGAACCTCAATTTCTACTCCTACAGATAGAATACATGGGACATGTGATTCCAGAGGTATAGACATCTCCTGGGATGGGCACTTTCTCTGCATCATATAGTTTTAATACCCAGGGCCACTGAGAGTTGAAGTGACACATACAGAATCACCAATATTTATAAGAGAGGATACTTGAATTTTAAGATTCTTAGCATTGAGGCCCATTTTCTATTCATTCTGCTATTGTGCATCTTACCACTTAACCTCACAGGACTGTTGTGGGGAAAATTCTTTGTAAACTATAATGTGCTAAAGAAAATCTCATGAACAGTTATTGCTAATTATTATTAGGTTATGGGTGCTCAGAAGTCAAGGATGACTCCAAATCCAGAAGGATTAAAAGGAAAAACAAAGCTATTGGGGCACCAAGTAACAGATTCAGAACTGTCATTCCTGTTGACATCTAGACGCATACAGAAAAGTTTAAGCCTTTATAGAAAATCCAATTTCATTTAGCCTAAAGGAGAAAAAAAGATAAGAAGGGATTTATTCATCTTCCTCTATCTTTCTATTTGATGAGTAGCAAACAATATTGCAGGAGCAGCTGGGTGACATAGTGGATACAGAGTTGAGTCTAGAGACAGGAATACTCATTTTTCTGAGTTCAAATCTGGCTTCAGACACTTAGAGCTGTTGTGATTAGGCAAGTCACTTAATAAGTTTCCTCATCTGTAAAAATGTGCTGGAGAAGGAAATGGCAAACCAAAGTCTTTTTATCAAGAAAATCCCAAATGGGGTTGGGGGGGGGGTCAGAAGGGACTTAAAAATGACTTAATTTTGACAAAGTAGCCCTATTCAAGCTGTTGTAGGTTGTCCCGGCCTTCCACCTGAATTTTGGCCATGCCTATTTAGAGTTTATTTCTGCTACAAGGACCAAGATTTCTATTTTTGCACCTGAGTCCTTTGAAGGCTGGGCAACAGGAGGCTGGACAGAGAGGGACTTCTTGACCTCCTGGGTTCAAGGATTTCACAGGGGATAGGAATGTGTTTTCTATAAAAATACAGAGCTATTTGCTTTTGCTCCCTCACCTAATCTTGGACTCTACTCCCATTGCGAACATCCCACATATCTATGAGAAATCAGTTTATCTTTGCTAATAGAAACCAATTCCCAGAACTGTGGTGGTACAGAAGGGGAAGACAAAGAAAGGGAACAGCACTGCGATTGAGTTCCAGGCACTTTATCAATTTTAAATTAGTCAACCCATCCAAATGTACAGAAAAGCCCTGGGAGATACTTGAAGCATTGGTAGGTGTTTTGTTTTTTTTTTTGGTAGGTTCAGGTTTAGCCAGCTTTTCTTGAATATAGTAATTCTTCCTGGGTGGGCTAAATATTCTTCAGAGGATCTACAATACCCTCAGAGCAGTCTGAAATTTCTCTGAGATCTGAGACTGAATATAGGTGAGCTGCATTTCATGTCATGATCAATTTGCCTTAAGAATCATAAGCTTGGACAATCAATGTTACATAGATATAGCAGTATGGTGCCCCAGAGGCTAACTAGTATCTAGCACATAGTAGGCCCTTAGTAAATTTTACTGAACTGGATAGTTCAATCTTCTATAATTTTAAAGATAAGGAAAATGAGACCTAAGGAATTTAAGTTGATTTGCTTTGGATCACAAAGATAGTAAGTCTCAGAGATGGGATTTGAACTAAGCTTGATTATTTCCTGGAATTTCTTGGAATTGTAATGGGGATTGACTGAAATCAGATGGACTTTTAACATTTCTTCTGAAAGGAACATATCATATATTGGCTGCTGCTCTAGAAGTACTTTTCTCTCTTAGTCCAGAGTAGGGTTAATGCTAGACAGATAAATCCTAGGCAAAATAAAGAGTTGCCACATTGCCCTCCCCCGTACCTTTTCTGGATTTTTCTCCAAAATCACTGATACATCTGTAATTCTATTGATTATAACCCCAATGTCATCCCCACTCCCCCCTGGTCTTCCTGGTCTTTGGCTGTCTTTTCTCAGCAGCACTCTGTTCTAGTTTAACATTCCATTTCCTCTCTAGTCAAACACACCTATCTTTTGTCTAGTTATTTCAGCATCTTATTCTTTGTTCTTCCAGATAATAGCTAATTAATTGAATAAACTAATCTATCTAAAAAGCAATAGTAGCTTAATATAATGCCATACCAAGGGGTATTTAGATCTTAACAGGATTCCTAGAGATACAATTCCTTAACGTGAAAGGAAAAAAATATAGTAGTAGAATCTTAGGCACTGAAAGGAAGATATTTGGCATGACAGATTTTTTTCAATTTAGTTTTTTTCAATTAACAAGCATTTATTTTTAATTCCTTCAACACCCCCTCACCCCTAGAAAAAAGAAAAACAAAACCCTTATAACAAACTTACAAATTCCCACATGGCAATGTCCAAAAATATGTTTCTCATTATTTATATTTGGTGTTCTTTATCATCAATATAAGGGAGATATTTGGGGCAGAACCAATGGTAACTTTCCATGAATATCCAAATCATACTCTATTAGCCTATTTTAAGGCTAGTTCTGCCTCCGATACTTTTTAGACCTCTGATATTTGAAGCATCAAAGAGATGCCAGGATAATGGGGGATATGGCCATCATCCCATAGAAGGAAGAATTGATTGAAGGAACTGGACATTTTTCTTTTTTTGACCTGAAAAAGAAGAGACTTAGAAAGACTATATTGACTGATCTTCAGGTATTAGAATTCCATTGTAGAGGGATTCAATTTGTTCATCTTGGGGACAATAATACTATCTATTGTGAGGCTCAAATGAATTAATATTATTAAAGTGCTTAGTGTAGTCTCTTGTACATAATAGGTGCTATATAAATCTACGTGTTATTAGTAATAATATTATCATTCTGGCAGAACTCAGATGAATAGATGGAAATCCAAGGTGGCAAGCTTCAGGTCAGCATAATGAAAAACTTTCTAACAATTAAGGTTATTTAAAAATAAACAAAATGGGCTGTCTTATGAAGTCAGGAATTTCCCAGAGAAGTGCTTGAATAGAGGCTGCTAGATGTCATGGAAGATTCTTGCATTGGGTGGGAGTTTGGACTGGATAATAATAACTCATATTTATAGAAATGACCTTTAATATCCCCTCCCACTCTAAGAGTCTATGATTTTATGATTTAATTGGTGTCTAAGTACTATGTGCCAAAATATGAACCCAACAGCATAAAGTAGATTTGGATTTAATAATCACCTTAGTATAATTTAAAAACCTGCTCTGTACCCTGATTAAATGCTCACATCATTGGCAAAATCAAATTTGGAAATACTTATTTGCTTTGGGATTGTGACTGCTTTAGGTTTATCAGCTAGAGGGAACTTGAACTCATACATGTTCTAAATAATAGTGAATTCTTTTCACACACATATACAAAGGTCAGAATAACCACATTTTATATATGTATATAGATAGATAGATATAAACAACCATAAACTAGACAATATGGTAACGCTTTACAAATATTATCTTGTGATCTTCATAACAACCCGTCAAGGTAGATAATATTATTCTCCATATTTTATAATTGAAGGAACTGAGGCAAACAGAAATTAAGAGATTTGTTCAAAGCCATGTTGCTAGGAAGTGTTTGCAGCTAGATTTGAACTCAAATCTCCCTGAATCCAGGCTTGGTGCTCTATCCACAGTTCCATTAGCTAACTTACTGAATAAGTGTGGTTCTTGATGGTTTAACACTTTAGAAAAGAAAAAACCTGAAGGAATAGACCTGAATGGCTTACACTGTTCTAGAGGAATACACGTATGTTATAGAACTTATACATACTTCAAATTAATTGGGACTAAGAAATTTGGGTAGATAGCATGATCATTGTCTTCAGATATCTGAAGGATGTAAATACTAAGGAGGAAAAGAATTATGTGGCACTAGACAAGGGCTATAATTAGGGTAGGAGTAATGGGATGAAATTAAGGAAAAAAAATTTAGGCTAAATAGCAGGAGGAAATTGCCCAGCAGAAAGATTTATTGAGCTTTAGGATAATTTTCTAGGGGCAGTGATGAAAGTTCCAAGTTACTTCAAAATCTTTTGGACAAAAAAATGTATAAATCTTATTAATAGAAAATATTTATATTACTGTTTATTGAGCCATTTCCAATTCTTTGTGACCCCATTTGGGCTTTACTTGGCAAACATACTGAAGTGGTTTGCCTTTTCCTTTTGTAGTTCATTTTTACAGATGAAGAAAGTGGGAATTGCGTGACTTGCCCAGAGTCATGCAGCTAGTTAAGTGTCTGTGGCTGGATTTGAACTCAGGTTCTCCTGACTCTACTAGGTCAGGAGCTCTATTCTAGCTGCTCATATATTCATATAATGTTTGTTAAAATCGCAAATCCCTTTACATATAACATTTACTTTGATTCTTATAACCTTGTGAAGTAAGTGCTGTTATTTTCCTCATTTTTCAGAAGAGGTAACTGGAGGTGAGAGAGGTTAAGTGCTCTTGGACAGTCAGGGTCAACGAGTATTTGAAACAAGATGCGAAGTCAGATTGCTTTGCCTGACAGTCTAGCTCTCATGCCATTAGGAAACAGTAGCCTACCCCTGGGTGTAGTCAAGGTAGCTTAGCTTTCTATAATTTTGTTTATCATTTCTATAATTTATAAATATTAAAAGCTCCACTGGGAATCCCCTCTTGAATTAATTACCCACCCTTTGTCAATGCATGAGGAAGTATTTCAAATTAGTCATGTTCCATAAAGGAGGCATCTCCATGTAACCACAGGGAGTGATAAGAAGACTTAAATTGAATGAAAACATTTATAAGCCTTAAGGAAACTCAGAAGTCACCTAATCTTCCCAAGGTCCAAATGCCCAGTTTAATATGCTATCGACATCTCTGATGGAGTATTTTCATAGAAAAAGAGGTTTGATTCATTTTGACAGTTGTTTATTGAGAGTTTTCAGTAGTCAAAGCACCATTCCAAATACTGGTAGAAACAGAAATAAATAAGACATGGTCCTAACACACAAAAAGCATGCACTTCAACAGGAGTGATAAGATAGACAAAGAATACAGTAGTAGAAGATGAAATACTGGTACAGCACTGAGGATTGTGGCTCTGGAGTCAGAGGATCTGGGTTCAAATCATGGCTCTGACGCTTACCCTGTGTGTGAACTTGAGCAGCACATTTGACTTCTTGCTTACCCATCTGTAAAATATGGAGGATGGACTTCCTGCTTCCCCATCTGTAAAATATGGAGGATGGACTTCCTGCTTCCCCATCTGTAAAATATGGAGGATGGACTTCCTGCTTCCCCATCTGTAAAATATGGAGGATGGACTTCCTGCTTCCCCATCTGTAAAATATGGAGGATGGACTTCCTGCTTCCCCATCTGTAAAATATGGAGGATGTTGGATTTAATAGTTTCTGGAGTGGCGTCTATTCCAGCTCTCAATCATGCCAAAATTCGACCACATTTGTGAAAAGGAAGCCATTTTTGGATTAGGAGAGCTTTTACAGAGGAGATAATATTTCACATGGGCTTTGGAGAATGTTTAGGATTTCAATAAGGAGAACTGGGAAAAAGAGGACAAAGGGAAAGCAATTCCAAGACAGCAAGGTACAGAGCAGAATATAAAAATTAGTATGCATATGATGAGCAGGGCGATTTCAGAAAAGCCTGGAAAGACTAACATGAACTGATGCTGAGTGAAGGGAGCTGAACCAGAAGAATATGGTACACAGTAACAACAAAATTATGTGATGATCAACCCTTAGCAGTGTGGTGATCCAAGGCAATTACAATAGACTTGGGATGGAAAATGCCATCTTTATCCAGAGAGAGAACTATGGAGATCGAATGTAGATTGAAGCATAATATTTTCACCCCTTTTTTTGTTGTTTATTGGTTTTTTTCTTTCTCATGTTTTTTCCTCCTTTTAGTCTGATTTTTCTTGCACAACACCAGAAATATGTTTAAAGGGATTGCATATATTTAACCTATATCAGATTGCTTGCTAGCTTTGGGAGGGGGAAGAAAAGGGAAGGAGGGAGAAAAATTTGGAACACAAAATCTTACAAAAATGAATGTTGAAAATTATCTCTGTTTTGGAAAAATAAAATGCTATTGAGAAAAAAAGTTAGTATTCACAAAAGGGTAAATTATCTAGCTTGACTAAAGTGCTTATCTTTTTGAAGGACAGGAGATTGAGATCAGTCTGAAAATGTAAGTGGTAGTCAAGGTGTGAAGGATCTGGAGTGCCTGAAGGAGTCTGAACTTTATTCAGAAAGAAGATGACAGGTTATTGATGGATTTCATTGGTGTGTTTCTCTAGAGTGGTTTCAAAGTTAGCTGAAGATGATAGAAGTCTTAAATCAACAAATCAACAACCATTTATTAAATACTACCATTTATTAAGCATGCACTTTAGCATGGGTATTGTGATAAGACCTGAGGAAAAAAAAAGGCAAATAACTTTTGTTATTTAGTTTTTATCCAGTAAACTTTTAGGATTCTTTTGTGCTATGTGCAGAAAATTGTGCTGGGAAGTTTTGATGAGACAAGACTCTTGTCTTGCAGGCTACTTTGGGGGATAGACTAGAAGATTTCATTGTCTTGTCACAGAGTCAGAATATATTCTTATATTATTAGAACAGCATGAAATTTTAGAAACAAATTAGTTCAAGCTCCTCACTTTACACATAAGAAAAAAAATTTTGACCAATTGGGGAAGGATTTTTTTTTAAAAAAGATTTTAAGCCATTATTTAAAACAGAAGTTTCTTAAGGGTAAGGAAGGAAGGAAGAAAATAGGCATTTATTAACAGCTTACTTTGGCAGCAATTGGTAGGTCCCTGTCCTCGAGGGAGACAACACACAAAAAGAAGCTGAAAAGGTTAGAGAAGATGGAGCTACCCATATGGAAACATGGTTTTTAAGCCCAGAAGGCAAGAGCAAAGATGAGAAGAAAATGAAGGCTGGTAAGCCTGGACCCTTCTACGAAATGGAGGCTTCTAGGAGGAATTCACAAATAGAAGGGAACCAGTTTGGGAGAGGGATATACCATAGAGATAAGGCTGAGATAGAGTATTGAAAGTCTAGTAGAGACCATAGCTAAGGTGTAGTCTTGAAAGTTTAGTCCAGCACAGAGCTCAGAAGGGATTATCTTGTTTCCTTATTTGTATTCCCCCATCAGTAAGTGTATAATACATTTTCATTCATTCATTCATTCATTCATTCATTCATTCATTCATTCATTCCAGTCTAGAACTCTTTGCTTTTGCTGGTTGTTTGCAAGATCTCAATTTTCTAAACACCCACACTTTTGTCCTTGCTTTTTGGGACCTGGGATTTCCCTCAGTCTACAGGAGTCCATGTGTCCTGCTCCAAATACTAGCCCATCCAACTCTCCCCCTGAGAATGTGACATTTTGTGTGTCCGGAGAGCCACCAGTCTGCGCAGCTTTTGAACATGCAGCCTTCCTACTTTACTATTTTTCCTGAATTGGGGCCAAGACCCTCACCATCTTCAGTCCTAGAATACCAGGAGGCTCAGGCTGCCAGCCACTCTGAGGATAATTATGAGGACATTTGCATAATTTGCATGAGCCATTCGATACATACCAAAAGGTATCACAATACTGGGATATACTGCCATATGGAGGCATTTTTTTCTTTTCTTCCCCAAATCTCTTGAAAGATGTCAGTAGGCCTACCTCCTCCCAGGATATAAGTAATGTCATGTTATATTTTTAAAATTCTTCCTAGTATTACTCTATCTCCCACATAATTTTCTCCTTTGAATCCTACATCTTCTTTTTTATTATTAAATAAAATAGTGTTTTGCTCCTTAAAACAGCCTTGTCATGTGGCTAGTCTGCACCGTTAGCTTTGTTAAAAGGAAATAAAATTCTTAGGTTGAAACCCTATAGGAGCCCGTGCTTTTGGAGATCTCTGCAAGGAGTCTAATATATACACCACTCTGATTATCGCTTCAACTCCAGAAACAGCAGGACCTAGAGTCCTTGAAATGGCTGACATTTGAAGCGTTGGTTCTTCCTGTACTTTGAGTTACTCAGACCTTGATCTCCTCTCCTGGCATAGAATTCCATACTCCATTGAAACCTGACCTCCTGTACTTTCCTTGGGTAGCAAAGGCATTTGCATTCAGTCAGGCTGTTGGAAATTTCTTGTTCCTAGCTTCAGGACAGTCTGAATCCAGATTGCATTTGGCCAAATGGGCAGGATGACAGCAATCACAGAAGTAAAAGAGGGGGAGAAGGACACAAACGAAGAGCTACTGGGGCTTTGAGATTGACAGACATTAGGAGATACTCAGGGAGAGTGGTATGGGAGGGTACATCAGAGGAAGCAGCCCGATTCGAATGGGAGAGTTCTTTGGGAGGGAGAATGCAAAACAGTGAGAGGTGAGGTAAAAATTCTGTATCAGATGGAATTGTACCATTCAAAATGTTTGAATTAATAATAACTAAAAATTATTTAAAACAATACAAAATAAGAAAAAAAAGAAAAATTCCTATTTTAGGAATATCTGTTTGACATTTCTGTGTACCAGAAGGATTGGAAACAGGGAAATGGGATATGGAGGCTTTTGCAGTAAGTCCAGTTGAGAGGCGATAAAGACGTTGTATATATGAAATTTAAGGAGGCAGAATTAAAAAGTCTTGACAATTTATTGGATGGGATAGGAGATTGAAGGATAGTCATCTTTGACTTTTCCAAAGTTGTGAACCTAGGAGACTGGAAAATGGGGGTTCCCTTGACAGACATAGGGAGAGATATGCTTGGATTGTTGGATTTTAGAGACTTTTTATTATTATTATTATCAATTAAGGAATCATCATACAGAATTAATTTCAGAAGAGACAATCACATGGGCTCCTTTTCCTAACCCTAGTTTTATAGCATGCCAGAGTATCTCCATTTAACTCAAAGGATTGTGAAATTCTCAAAAACAAAATCACCCTGTAGACTTGCATTAGTTGTAAAAGCCAATATCTGCCCATGCTGCATGCTCTTGGCAGGGATGATGCAGGAGGATGTGAATTGCAAAATCAAACAAAAGGGAAGTCTAAAGACTGAGAATTACTGCTTTGTCCAATTTGGCCAACCTGAAGGTTAGTAGTCTTTTTTTTTCTGTTACCATATATCACAAATGTTTTAATATCTTTCAATAGTAATATAGTTGTGACTCTCAGCATGGCTGCTACTTGCTATGTGTAAAACTCCAGGAAGTCCAGCTGATGTAAATACAGATGAATTATTTAAAAAGTAATAGGGAAGAATGAGGTTCCAAACATGTAATGTTTAATAATTCAAAATACATAATGGAATATGAGTCCAAACTGATCCCTCAGGTCTCCGTGGTGCTTGGATAAAAATTTGCTCAATGAATTAGTTTGCTTAGCTTGCCTGTTCATTGCCTCACTTTTCACTCTAGAAAGGCAAAAAGCAGCCTCTGATAGATGCCTGGTATCATAAAATGTGGATTACTTCAACTTTCTAATTTCTTTTCATGAAGTCATTGTGAAGCCCTTCTTGCAACTGAAATAATTGTTGAACTAATCTCTATCTATACATTGCCATAAGGAATTGATAGCATTGATTCAACAAGGAAGCAGACCCACTTGAGAACATGAGCCTTCTTCTAATTCCTACAGCATATAAGAGGAATAATGATACCTGTTAGAAATTACATGCTGAAATTATTCCAGCCAACTTTAGATTATCAGGGATTTTGTCACAAAATACATTGGAATCCTGAGATGTTGACATTATAGAGTTAGAGTCTAGTCTAACCCTGCTCACTTTAGAAATGAGAAAACAGAAGACTAAGCTAAAGGTCACACAGGTGATAACCATTAGAAAAAGCACTGGGACTTGGAGCTGGGGCTCTTTCCCAGATGTGTGATTAAAATGGCTTGATTGATAGAGAGAATAGGAGCAACTCATTCATCCTTTGGCCCAGTCATCTGGTCCATTCTTAAGTCATACGTCTCCTATTGAAGACAAAGATAAATTTACATGGAAATTTTGCAAATCTGTGCCTGTAAAAATAATAAAGAAAACAATCTTTTTGATTTTTTATTGAATAAATGGTCTCAAACCATTATACTTTCTTTCATCAACTAGCATATCAACAAGAGAGGCTGAATGAAGGTTTTTTTAAATTTAGGTTTAATTCCATTCTAGAAGCATGGACTACCCTTTGCATTCAAAGACAGTGCTATAGAAATCATCATTTGTATCGTTGCATTTGGGTTGTTTTTCCATTTGTGGTAATGAATTTACCATATAGTACTCGTTCATCATTGGAGCACCCGTCATTGGATGGTACAATGGATATAGTGCTGGACCTGGAATCTGGAAGATTCAATTCTGAATTCAAATCTGGCATCAGACAGACTATGTGATCCTGACTAAATTACTTAATCCTGTTTTTCTCAGTTTGCTTATCTGTAAAATGAGCTGCAGAAGGAAATGGTAAATTACTCCAATATCTTTGCCAAGAAAACCCCAAAAGAGGTCACAAAGAGCCAATCACAACTGAAACATGATTGAACAACAACAAAAAAAAATTACTTATTACAACTCTACAGATTACAGCTTCACAGGTTACAACAGTGAGCTCTAACCTGATCAGACTAACTGACTAAATCATAGAGCTGGAAGGGACTTTAAAAATCAAGTTTATCAGAAAAATAAACTGAAACACACAGAGATCAAGAATATAAGCTTTTTCTGTCTTTGTGTCCCTAGAATATGGTTTCTAGCATAGCCACAATAAGGACAAAAACTCAGAGATACACTTAAGGCCACTGGACAACTACCTAATAATCTAAACACTATGTGTCTAACACAGAACACAAAAACAAATATCTTAAATCAATGAATGAAGAAATAGTAGCAATCCAAATACTAATCTTCAGTTCCAAATCCAGTAATGACATTTATAAAGCTTTTTTTTTTTTTTTTTTTTTTTTTTTTTTTTACAATAAGACATATAGAAGAAGGTAATACAGTGTGGTACAGCATTTATCTCTGAAACGCTGGCCATCAAAATTTCTTTTCAAGTTAAAGTCTGAAATCTAGTTTTTCTCTCTCTCAAGTTCTGTTCATATTATGTGTGGGCGATAGGCAGGAGGAAATGTTTTACGTGATCCTATTAAAAAGACATCCTCACAAGTTCAAATCTGATCTCAGATACTTATTAACTGTATGACACCAAGCAAATCATTTAATTCTGCTTGCCTCAGTTTCCTTATCTGTAAAAATGAGTTGGAGAAGGAAATGACAAATTACTTTAGTATCTTTACCAAGAAAACCTCAAATGGGGTCAAAAGGAGTAGGAGTATCTTTGGCGTCTGAATATTTGAATTTCAATCCTAACTTTTCTATATTTTACTCATATGACTCCAAGCAAATCACTTAACCCTGGGCATCAGTTTCCTTATCTATAAAATATGGGTGTTGATTGAAATTCAATTCAACTCTCTTCCAACTGTAATTCCTAGGAATAAAATAGGAAAATGCTGAAAGTTTTCTGGCTATAGAGAAATATGGTCAGATCAGTGTCTTAGGAGTAATGATTTGGCAGCTAGGAAGAGAAATGATCCAAGAAAGAAGAGACAAGAATCAGGGACATCAATAAAGAATGTTGTTCCAATAGTCCAGAAGAGAGGTGTTGAGAGTCTGAATTAGTATAATGACTATTTGAGTAGAGAGAAGGGGAAAATGCAAGAGAAATGTGGAAATAAAATCAACAAGCCTCACAACTGATTAAATAAAGTAGAAAAGAATAGTCAAGTAGAACTCTTATGTTGTATCCCTGAGTGATTGTAAGGTGACTGGTTTCCCCAAAAGAAATATAGGAATTTAAAGGAAGAGAAAGCATAATGATGGTATTTTCTTCTGGGATATATAAAATTTGTAAATCATGGGAAACTAACAGATAGAGAGGTTGGGGCTATATAGATTTGGAAATCATCTGTTTATAATATAAAATAATTACAAAAAAGCTAATAATTGAACCTATAGGAAGTGATGAGATGACTCAATGACAGAAGAGAATGCCCAGAACAGAAGCTTAGGAGCGTGATAAGCTTAGTGAGTAGGAGATGAATGATAGTACAGCAAGGAACACAAAATGGAATGGTCAGATAAGAAGGAAAAGGACCAAGAGATTAGAGTTACTGAAGCCAAGAGAGGAAAGATTATATAGGAAAAGCTGGTGTTCAACAGTTCCCCAAACTGCAGATGTCAAGTAAGATAAGGACTGACAAAATGCTACTTAATTAAGCAGTTAGAATATATAATAACTTTGAAGATTCACTAGAATCCTAGAGTAGGGAACCAGGTTGCAAATGAGTGGGAGGTGAAGCTAGAAGCATCCAAAGTAGGTGACTTTTTCTATCTCTAGGTGAGAGATAGGTGTGAAAAGGAGGAAAGGCATTGTATGATAGCACAAGACAGCAATGTCAAATGAGGGCTATTTAATTTAGCTTAAGGATGGGGGAGATCAGGATTCAGTAGATAAGGAGAGATTGAAGATGAGAGACAAAATGACTCATGGGGAAAAATTCTGGAGGAGGTTTCAGGGGTCAGAATTAAGAGAATAAGCAGAAAGATGACCTTGGCAAAGAGAAGGGCCACCTCTTCTTCGGAAACTGGAGCAAAGGAAGAAAAAAAATGGAAGATTAAGTAAAAAAGATCTTGGGATATGGAATAAGGGAAAAGAGAAGAATTTTTTCAATTATTCAGGAGGAAGAAGGGGGGAGATTCAAAAGAAAGAACCCCTTTGGAAAAAGAAAAAAAAAAGATTTGGAATATCTCTGTAGAAAACATGGCAGGGAATTAATAAGGAAGAATAAAAGGATATCTCTATGTTCAGAGGCTCTAAACCTTTTTGTGTTATGAATCCCTTTGGCAGTCCAGTGGAGCCTCTAAACTTCTTCTCAGAATAATGGTTTAGATTGTATAATATAGCATATACAGGATTACCCAAAACTGAAGTAAATTGAAATAAAAACATAATTTTTTCATCCAAGTCTGTGGATCCCCTGAAATCTATACCCAGTCCCCTTGGAGGTCCATGGATCCCAGGTTAAAAGATTTTGCTCTACAGTAGTGATGACTGACTTGAGATACTGTAGTATCACGTACATAGCAGTCCATTGATATTTGTTCAATTGAATAGATAGTATATTTGCAGTGGCTTTGGGGGCAGCTAGGTGGCGCAGTGGATGAGTACCAGCCTTGAATTCAGGAGGTCCGGAGTTCAAATCTGCTCTCAGACACTTAACAGTTCCTAGCTGTGTGACCCTGGGCAAGTCACTTAACCCCAGCCTCAGGAGGGAAAAAATATTTGCAGTGATTTTTTTGTTGGCATCCTTGCATTATTCCCTCTTACAATGTTCTACACCATGATGAGTAGAAGTGAATAAAACAGACAGTGAAGATAATTCAAAGTTGGAGTTCAATAAGACCTAAATGTCAGTAGAGCAAGGATGCATAGAATTTAGAGGATGGAAGATAGTGGGCAGTTGGGATGTATACTCATGGAGTCAAGGGAAGGGAAAAAATGAGTCTATAGTGATGTTGATTGATTTTTGAGAACAGGGAGGGATATAAGAGATGAAGATATTGGTGAGGAGAAAGACTAGGTTTAAGAGGAGTGAAGAGGGGAGAATGATATAAGATTATGATCAGAGAGAGATCAGGATCATGAGAATAGCAAAATTTTGGATGATGGCTTTAAACTATGTGCTATCACTGTGGCCAACTGAGAAAAAAAAGAGTTGACAATTATTTAATTCTCATTATTAATATATATGTTAATTGCATTATATTAATTGATTATTGGGAATATTAATGCATATATTCAAATTTATGAGTACGGGGGGGGGAAGGATTGAAATAGAGAAAAAGCTTACAAGCTATGCCTTAAAATCCCTGAAAAAGGAGAGAGAAGAGAATTGTGTGGCAGAGAAAAAAGTATTGAGTTGAGAATTTGTCTTTTAAGAGAATAAGAAACGTGACTCCAACAGTCAGTCACCTTCTTGCTGCTCCAGGCAAGAAATCCTTCCCCTCCAGCCCTCACTCAGTAGCTCCACTCATTCCCTTATAATAACAATGGCAATAATAATAATACCCAATAGTGCCTACTCTTCCTCCTTGCCCTTTGAATGAAGAGGCACAATCGAATAAATATTGAAGAGGGTGGTAGGGCTATAATGTCTTCAGAAAGAAACTTACAGATTACCACAAGGGAAATAAGATAGAAAGACTGTGATAGGATGAAAGAGCATATGTTAACAATAAAATGGGTTTTCCAGAAGGCATGATAGAACACAAAGCAAAGATAGGAAGGGGGAAGTCAGATCTGGAAGGTGTTGAAAGTTATGTCGGTGTCAAAGACATATTTCATTTTAGCACAAAGCAAGTGTGAATCACAGGTATAAAGAGAGGAAGAGGTGAGATTTTGCTATCAATTGCCTTTTGACTTAAAGGATACCATAGGTTTAAGCCATTTGGCTTAAAGGATAATTATATTAGGAATTCATATTGTGGGATCCTTAAATTTGTGTTATTAGAAAAAATTATGAAAACTTTATTTCAATATAATTCATTCTCTTTATAACCCTGTGTATGCAATTAAAAACTTTATTCTGAGGGGGAGGCCATAGGTTTCAAAGGAATCCATGGCACAGACCTTGTCATAGGTAGTTTTTAGAACTAGAAGGAATCTTTGAAGTCATCTATGACAGTCCTCCCCTTTTTGATAAATAAGGATACTAAAACCCAGAGAACAATGACCTGACCTTGGTCAGTCACATAGATATTAAGTAGCAGAGTTAGGAGTAGACCTAAGCACATCTAACTCTCATTCTGCTATACCTTGATAGCTCTCTGACTTTGCACAAAGTTATTCAAAAGATAAATGCTTATTAAGTGTTTATTGGATGAATGAATAGGTTTCCTCTAGGTCCCTGCCCCCCACCAAATTTAGCATCTGTGAGGTATTATGGGTTTTGGTTACAATCTGGGTTGGCTATGACATCATGTCACTGTCACATAGAATTATCTTGAGTCCATGGCAAAAGGAGTCCAATTGGAAAAGTAGAGACAAATAAAACTGTTTGGCGGATTTTGTTCTGGTCCCCCAGGGGCTGTGGTTGTCAAGGAGACATGAGATTGGGATAATAATCACAGCACTGCCATTGGGTTTTGACTATGAGACCACTTGACCATATAACCAATGCTATCCTCATCTCTGAAATTAGGTTATTACCTGGCTCTTTATTCCATCACACACTTAGGTTCCTGACTAATGAGGGAGTATTTATATGCAGCCATTTAAACTAGTTGAAGGAAAATTGGTATGTAAATACCAGTTGTTATGTGTGTGTACTATGTGCATATATATATATATATACATATGTATGTTTACTAAACTATATATATGTTACATATATACATAATATATATTTTCTTTTCCTGTCACAGCCGTCCTCAGCCTACACTGTTTGGCAATCCAAGCCAGGAGTTTAGATTGAGATAATAAGGAGATTGCTGATAAGTTCTGAGTTGCTGGAGGGAAGCTAAGGGGAAAAGCTAACACTAGCTGAGCATTGGTTTTCAACCAGGTTGTTAGCACTTCCTGACTGCTAAATTCACAGGCTATCAACCAGAAAAGAACAGATACAAGCAAACAAGAAAGATACAAAGCATCTTAACAAAGGCTGAGGAACCGACCTATTACAAGCTGGAATCCAGGGAAAGATTTCTCAAGAAGGGATTCAGAGCATCCCTTGCAGGGACTGGAGGAACCATCCTAATCCTAGACAGTCTCTCAGGTCTTAATTAAATCATAAAGACTTACTGACATCTTAAATTACCCTTCCTCCCCATGTTTGATATGCGAGTACTTTTGGCTACTCAGAGAAAGGCATTATTCAGGGACCTAGTAAATGTCACATTTGTGTGTTACCCAGCAACAGGGATTCCATTGGTAGTTTTGGCCTGGTTGAAGTGGTCCTGGCCTGAAGCTAGGCCTAGGGCTAGAAACATCCTGTGTGAGTTTAAAACCACCACCTGGCCCTCAAACCACCTCATTATTGCAATTACATTGCTGTCAAACATTTCGTGCACCATTGGAAATACTGTAGAGTTTGGCAGGGGGTGATTTTTCTTTAGTTGGTCTGTATTTTTTTTTAATTTGATTCCACACCCTACTCCCCTTCCCCAAAATACAGCAAAGAAAAATAAACTAAAATGAAGAGGAAAATATATGACTAAGTTTTAATTTCAAAATGATGGGTAAGCAGAATAATCTATAAGTATATCATCTGGCCTCTTAAAATATTGATATTATACATTTATAAGGATTAATGACTGAAAATAATTGAATTGGGAAGGCAGGTACATTTTCAATTTAGCTACTGACAAAAATGGTCTAGTGACTCATTTGGTAGCAGAACTTTGAGATAATCCATGAAGTCTAGCAGCAATGTATTTTGCAGTCACTAGCTCATTGGATCAAGAATTTTTTCAGCTGAATTTTACAAGGGAGGTGGGTATAGCAAAAGATACCTAAATAAATCTGGAAAACTGAGCAATATAAAAGACAACAGGTATGATCTAGAAAGAAAACAGAGACTGCAAGAAGTGCCTAGTATTTCTGATCTGAAAATAATTGAGAAGTAAGTTGGGAATAATATATTAGTCTTGGCTATTTACAAGCCAATGCAAACAAATGTTGAGGGAACAAACATGAAGATCTTAACATTTTAATTTAAGTACAAACTTGGTAGGACAGGCTTTAGGACTAAAATACAGTAATGTCTAAGGACATGAACCACTTCAGTATCTTTTCCAAGAAAACCCCAAATGGTTGGGAATAAAGAAATGACTGAACTACAACAACAACAACAACAATAGATTGTCCAAAAAAAAAAATCTGAGGGGCGGCTAGATGGTGCAGTGGATAGAACACCAGTCCTGAAGTCAGGAGTCCCTGAATTCAAATTCAGCCTTAGACACTTAACACTTACCAGCTATGTGACCCTGGGCAAGTCACTTAACTCCAATAGCCTTTCTCCCCTCTTCCCTCTCCCCCCCCCAACAAAAAATTTAAAAAAGAAATTAATCTTCGAGACCAATTAATCAAGATACCAACAAACATTAAGTACCTCCCAAGTGCTAGGCTGATAAGGAGTGAGAGTGACAGATAGAAAAGGGTGGTATATACCAATATGAAAATTAAAAAAGCACAATGCCTAATATTTGAAGTGTCATTGTTGCTGGGAATATGCTAAAGGCTGCATTGCCTGAAGCACGATATGAATGATATTCTCAAATATATATATATAGAATCAAAAACTGGCACTGAGACAGGATAATAGTGAAAGTAGGTTTCAGCTTTCAAATATATGATAAATATCCCATTCTATTAAGAATCAGCCATCTGATATATTGATCCATTCTTTCTTGACTTGCTATTTGCAAAATAAACATAAAGAAGGGGGCACTGAAAGAAAACAATGCATAGGAAGTATTTGTTAAAAAAAAAAAAAAAAAAAGGAAAGGCTGGCCAAAAATGACTGCAAACGTACATGACAGACTTTACATTAAGTCAGCTAAGTAGAAGAATGGATAGAGTGCTAGACTTGGAATCAAGAAGACTTAAATTAAAATCTTATTTCAGACATTCACTAACTATTTGATCCTGGAGAAGTCACTAAAACATTTTGCCTCCTCAGTTTCTTCATCTGGTAAAATGGGTATCATATTAGCTCAGGATTCTTGTAAGAATTAAACGGTTTAAGATATATGAAGTGCTTTGTAAACCTCAAAGTGCACTTTAAGTATTACTTTTTATTATCATTATTAATAGATATTCATATCACAGAAGGTGTTATCCCACCTTACTTCTAAATTGGTAGGATCAGATTTGTACTATGGTGTTCAATACTCTAAGTCTTACATTTTAAAACAATCATTGACAAAGTGGGATATGTCTTAGAAACTAAACCAAGATGGCAAAGAGTCTGGAAATAATAATAATAATGATAGTAATAATTAACATTTATAAAGATGTTTGCAGTTTATAAAGTGTTTTCTCCCAACAGAAGACATTGATATTAGTGCTACACCTTCTCTATTTTACAAATGAGGCAGCTTGCTTAGAGAAGTTGTTTAGAGTCACATAATCTCCTAAGTAGTCTAGCTTGGGCTCCCACTCAAATCATCTGATTCTAGATCAGCCTCTATATTTTGTGACCTCTCTTGATTACATTAAGTGATAGAAAAATCTTCTCTTTGTCTTAGACAATAGTGGAGCAAAGGAAATGGAAACAATGATATTAAAAGGTAGAGAAATACTAGATTTTCTTTTATGTGTTTTAGATATATGTATACATATATACACACACATATATATATAATGTGTAAATATATTATTTATTTTATATGCATATATTTTTATATACATATAAACACATATATATATTATGTATGTATATAGATAGACAGATAAATAGATATATTTTAAGTGAGGCAGCTGGGTTGCATAAAGCACCAGACTTGAAATCACAGACTTATCTCAATGAGTTCAAAAATGGCCTCAGATACTCACCTGACCCTGAGCAAGTCACTTAACTTTATCTACTTCAGTTTCTTCACCTGTAAAATGAACCAAAGAAGAAAAATGTCAAACTATTCTAGTATATTTGCCAAGAAAACGCAAAGAATAAGATATAATGGAAACAACTCAACAATGACTCAACCAAAATATTTTAAGTTAGTAATTATTTGTTGAGTGACAGTTGAGTACAGTGAATAGTAAACTAGTTTCAATGTCAAGAAGATCTGAATGTGAATGCTAACTGTGATCCTGTATGACCCTGGACAATCATGATCTATCAGCAGCAGGGGGATGCTGGTAAATGTTTAACAAACACCTTTTTTTTTTTTTTTTTTTTTAAATGAGGGATGGAAGGAAATATATACTTATGACAGACTTTTAAGTTTAATCTGTATTACTGACATTTTCTCTATCACTTTCTTAAATCCAGACAATCAACAAATCAAGTCTTAATTGATAGGATTTAACAATTTCTAAGTTGTAGATGCTCACATTGAAAATTTAACAACTGGCTCTCTCCACTCTCTCATTAGGTCCAGCATATCCCTGCAACTTTCTGGAAATATCGGAGTATTAGTTTATCTTTCTTCATAAAGGAAGTTTCCATGTTCTCTAAAATCAATGAAATCACAGATCTAATTAAAAAACATATTTCTTAGTATCTCCTACCCCCATCCCCCTTGCATACATAAGATTCTTTTTATGACCAATAAAACTGAAGAACAATGATTTGCTTTTACCAAAAAGATAACAGAAGAGCTGCCATAAAACTTCAGAGAAAGCAGTTGGATTCAGTGATCTTTAAAGTCTCTTCTAATTGTCACGTTCTGTAATATATTATCTCTGTGGTTTTTTAGACTGTGGCACTATTAAGTGCCAGACATTGTGAAAACTGAGTGAGCCAAAGATCCCAGATGTTTGTCTCAGTGTAGACCAAAACTTGGTTATTTGACTCAAATTTTCCATTTCCCTTTCTTTGACCAATACTGTATGAATGTAACCTGCATCTCCACAAACTAAATGAAATAGATTTTTCTGTAATTATATGACTAATCAAAGACCAAGTCAGTAATCTTTAAAAAATACCAAATGGAGGTAGTCACTATTTATAGTAACCTCTCACCCTTTGCTTTGGCAAAATCTTAGGTTAGTATCTAGAACAAGCCTGAGCTTTCCTCAAGCTGCTTACAAAACATGACTCCATATCAAGTCTACACCAGCTTTGCCCCTGCTTTGACCACAGCACTGAATGAAGGAGATGGATTTTTCCCTAGTGAACTTAGCCAAGAGTTCTGGGATCTAGCTTAAAAGAATAAGATAAGTGGGTTTTGGAGACGTCACAAATACTTCATTTCATAGTTAGGGTTTTTTTTTTTTTATGTGGACAATTTTTTATTAGATTTCTGTTCTGATAGACTTCCCTAGTAGGTTATTGAGATCCAAAATTTATTTTAACTTGTTTAACAAAAGAAATAATGAACCCAAAACAGCCAACTTCCATCCAAATACACACAACAACAACAGCAACAACTATATGATTAAACAGTCAATTTGATAGCAAACTTCATTTGAGAACTAAAATTTCACAAGTTGAGAATTGATTTAGTTTTTATATTCTAAACCAATTTTGATTCAAACCTGTGACTTTATGGATTTAGGGAACTCCCAGTACAAATTGGCAGCATATTTGCAACTTTATAGTTTTAAAGACTTGTCTAGGACACTGAAAGATTAAATAACTTGCTTGTGGTTGTGCAAATCAGATGTGTTAGAAGTAGGATTATAACTAAGGTCTTTTCAACTTGTTGCCCATTACAGATATTAGGCATATTAAAGGGAGGAAAGTTTTGTTTTAAACTTAATTATTATTTTTCCTCCTAGTTACAAGGATTTTGCTGACTTTTGAATGCCTTAATTTTTGTATCACTTATATGTCTGTGGTAAAATCATCCTTTGAAGAACCTTGTTCTCCACTCCAGCTTTGCAGAGGAGAAGCTGGGTTGTTCAGTGGTTAGAATACTGTGTTTGGAATCAGGAAGATTCATCTTCATGATTTCAAATCTGGCCTCAGACATTTGCTAGTTATTTACCCTGGGCCAATCATTTAAGCCTTTTCGCCTCAGTTTCCTCATCTGTAAAATGAGGAGGAAATGCGAAACCACATCTATATCTTTGCCAAGAAAACCCCAGAATAAGTCACAAAGAGTCTGAAAGGACTAAACAATACAGCAAAAGTTTTGTAAAACTGAGCACGCTACGATATCCTGCTATTCCATGGTATTTTTTGAGAGATTGGTGATTTTCTTTATATATATATAAATTGTAAGTTCATCTATGTCTTGTTCCAGCTAGTCAGCCAGTCTTCTTTTAAATGTCCCTGATAATAGGGTGTCTGTTTCTTCCTTTGGAAGATGATTCTGCAGTCTAATGAGTCTAGCAGATCATTCATCTGCTCTGTTTTTTAATAAAACATGAATAGTACAGCTTAGGGCTCCCACTATTCAAACAGCAGTTGAAACTATAAGAAATTATTCATTTTAATGGATTTAACACTCATTTCAAGCAGTCTTGCAGTTTTATCAAGCCTTTGCTTGAATCAGAGACAGACTGGGCTTGGGGAAGGAGGGGCAATGTCCAGGGGAGAAGAGAAAGACTCTCAATATTAAAAAAAAAAAACACCAAAAAACCAACAATCCCTCACCTAACAGAATTGATGCTTTTTTTTTTTTCCTTCCTGGAACTTAGTTAAGCTATCCCTTTACCATTTATTTGCAACTAATTATTTGTGTAACTTTGGGAAAGTCACCCTTTCTAGGCCTCACCTCACAGGATGGGTGTGGACTAAATGAAGTGTAAGGTCTCTTTCAGCTTTAAATAAATCTATTTAAATTGATCTGTACCTTTAAAAAAGTCTGTAATTTTTGTCAGTGGAAACTAGGAGTGCAGTAGATAGGGCACTGAGCCTAGAGTCTAAGACACTTGAGTTCAAATTTACCTTCAAATACTTATTAGCTTTGTGCCCTTGAGCAAATTATTTAAAGATTAATTTGCCTCAGTTTTCTTTATCAATAAAATAACAGCATCTACTTTGCAGGGATGTTGTAAAAGCAAAGGTTTTGGCACTTAATTGGTGCTACGTCAAAGCTTATTCCCCTTCTTTTCCCTGTGATCAGTTTATAACCTTCATATGCTCACTATGTGTTTTTCCATTGTTCTTTGTATTACTTTGTATTACTTGCCATTTTAGTTCTTCAGAGATGCTAGTGTCTCATGATTCACCGTTATATGATATCATGGTGAGAATATAGTGTTAAAAAGGGATGGGCTTCTGTAGTGGCAAACTGTTTAGGATCATTGGAAGATTTGTGGCTAAGTATAATTTAGATTGAGATCTAGAAACAATAAATGATTGATCATCTAAGTACTAAGATCATTTAAATAGTAAAAAGGAAGGAAACAAAGCATGTATTAAGCATAGGTACTGTGCTAAACATTTTACAAATATTATCTCATTTGATTCTCACAACAATCCTCTGAATTAGTTCTTACCACATTTTGCAGTTGAAGAAACTAAGTCAGAGAGCAATTAAGTGACATGTTTAGTGTTAACAGCTAGTGTTTGAGGTTGGATGTGTACTCAGGTCTATCTGTAGAATCACTTTATCTAGTTGCTAGGAATGGAATGCAGCTTCTCAGCTAATAAACCAAGTATTCTATCTACCATTGTCTACTACCTCTCCTATTCATTTCTCATTATTCTTGTGCCATGTTTGTCCATGATACATACTAATGCAATAATTTGATGAGTGATCAATATGCATTTTCCTCTACTTTTTTTTTTTTTGCAAGTGGAAGGATGGTTAGACTCATCCATCTCTTTTACCTTTCTGCAAATTTCACTGAGGAGGTTTTGCATTGTTTTAATTTTTATTTTACTCTTATGGTTTCCAAAATCCTCTTACCCCATCCTAGAGCCAAAGGTCCCACTTTTACTATTGTTCCATTAGTAGAGGGTTTTGCTTCCATACTGAAAAACTGCAGTATAAGCAAGAAGACAATCATTGGCTCAGTTTAAATTACAGTAAGAGTCCTCTGAAGTGTGATCCTAGGCCAAATTGTGAAGAAGCCTACTGGGTTCTATGACATCTCAACTATTCTCCCTTACTCCAGGATGGAGAGCTGTTTGGCACCTGTTTCCAATCTTGCTGCCCATTCCTAAGACCCAGTAACCATATTTAGTCATTTGTAGTCATGTCTGATTCTTTGTGACTCCATCTGGGTTTTCTTAGCAAAGATACTGGAGCGGTTTGCCATTTCCGTCTCCAGTTCATTTTATAGATAAGAAAACACAGCTACTAATTATCTGAGGTCAGATCTGAGGTCAGATCTGAGTTTTTCTGAGCCCATATCTACTGTTATAACCATAGAGGAACCTAGCTGCCTCTAGTTCATCCTAATTACCAGTCTAGCTGGTCAAACAACTAAAAGTTACTTGTCTTGTTTTCAGTTCCCCTTAGGATCCTATTCTCTTCTTAGCTAGCTAATCTGATAAACTAATCCATGTCTAATGTGTTAATAAATGCTAATATATTATGCCTCTTAGAAAACATGCATTTTCATAGGGGTTTTTTAGAGATAATGTATTAATGCAAAGTCTGAAGAAAACATAGGAATTTGTGTGAGGGCCAGTGAGAAGAGATTTTGCTGTCATTGTGGAGAGCTGCTTTCTGGTTCCCAAAATCTGTAGTTATAGATAAAGAGTGACCCAGTGACAATATACAATTCCAATTCTTTTCTTTCCACCCTTGAGTCTTTTAACAAGTACTCATGACTTTCTGGACCTGACCTGTATCAAAATGCCACTGGTACTTTTTATAGTTTTATTGACTTGTTTGTTTAAATATGATATTTATTGGTAGAAGGAACTTCCATTAATGCTGATGGGCAACTCACCTATAATTTATTCTCTTCGATATTTGTGGTATTGAGGGACTTATGATTACCAATGTTCACAAAACTAATACTCATCAAAGATGGCATCAGGAGCCAAGAGTAGCCTTCCTTCTATTACACCCTCTGTCTTTGTACTTTTTTAGTCCAAAAGATCAAAGCCTTTATCCTTAAAATATATTTAAAAAGCATGATTTTCCAGGGGGCAAAATAGAGGTGTAGATAAAGAGCCAAACTAGAAATTGGAAGATTTAAATTATAGTTTTGCCATGGATTAGCTATATGACCTTAAGTGAGTCACTCAGGAGACTCTAATACTCTAAGTAACTGGCACACAGTAGGTACTTAATAATGTTTGATTGACTGATCAAATAGTTATTTATATGCATTTGTAAAGGGAGTTTCCTCAAAGCAAGGAAATCATGTGGATAGACCTAAGGCATACAAACAAAACTTTTCCCAGAGGTGACCAATGTAGCAAATTCAGAGAATGCAAAAAAATCTGTAAGTTGTTTTTGTTTGTTTGTTTGGGATTTTTGGGGGGAACTTAGTAGATTACATCCAAGAGATTATTAACATCCGATTCCTATTAGATTGGTACATATATCTTTGCTCAGGATAAGAAAAATTTCAAGTAAAGACCTTCTTAATTAAATCTTGCCTGATGCTAGATTATCATTCAGAGGGCAGTGGTAGGCTCAACTAATGGATGAACTCCTCTCATGCTTTTGACAGCTGATTAATGGATTAATTATATTGCTCCCAAAGTTACTTCTTTCAAAGCTCATAGAATGTATATGTTATACCCATGTGGTCTGGACTTGCCTCTGGACATTTATTGAAAAATAAAGGCTCAGTTGCCTATGTGAATAGTTTGCTTTCTTTTCTGGGGAAACATAAGATGGAAAAAAGTTCTAGGAACCACCAGCCCTGGTCTTTTAGTTTTCCCATATCAAGCAAGAGCAACTGATATTTTTGCTGATGCAACGTCTTTGGAGCAGTCTAGTGGTGTGTGTTGCCACACATATTTTTTTTCACAGGAAAAGGGGTGAATGATATCAAACCACCAAGCTCATAAGTACTACCCTGGCAGTCAGCCACCAAAGTATAAATACTTTAAATGTATGAAAGGAAATGTTCATTCTGTTGTTTAGAATTGGACGAATACCAGGGAGGTAAATTTAATCTTCTTAAGGGCTGTTGCTGCAAGCTACAATGGTATAGACATACATTTGTTTCTCTCCTGATCTTTTTGTCATTCCAGCCTTATATTATGCATTGGTGGAATGATGCATTTTAGGTGGGTCTCATATGAGAGTATCACATCTGCCAATTGCTTGCGTCCCCAGAATGTCATTGTTAGAAAACCTCAGTGTGATATAATCCTCGGACTTGTTTAGGACTCTTCCTAAAAGGTGCAACAAGAAAGGCCAGATTCCAAAAGAAATAGAATTAAGTGGAGAAAAATATTCCAGAGCCAAGTTAGTTCCGTGCTGTACTTGTTACCTTTTAGCTTTTAAAAATGCCTGCAAGCTTTTTTTAACCTTCCTTGAATAATTACATCAAAAAAAGCAAGGGGAAGCAATGAAGTTTTATAGATTTAAAGCAGTTTGTAGAAAAACTCCACAACATAATGATTATAAAACTGCTCTTTATGAGATACATGCTGTGTATATCATGGATATGCAAATGTTATTTTATTAAAGTGAAAGATATACAGTCTATGCTTTTACCTAACTCCTACATCTTAAGTAATCAGGACAGGCTCTTAGAAGAAATCTTTAATTACTAAGAGTGTGTCATTAGTTTGATGGGGAATGAGTGATGTTGCTCTATTTTACTGCCTTGTGTAATATAGCCAGTTGTATCATAAATTCATTGACCTCATCTTAAATGATGAATCCTGGACTGGATTCATTAATTCTTAAGTGACAGTTTTTTCCTCTAAGAAATTTTTTCCCCTGAAACTGAAGGATTACTTTTCTATGTCTTAGGTCAGTATCCTGAGATGTAATATAATAAAGAGGTGGAAATGTGTTCCTCTCTCTCTCTCTTTCTCTCTCTCTCTCTCTCTGTCTCTGTCTCTTTCTCTCTTTCTCTCCTCTCTCATTCATTCTTTGATTCTCTCCTTTCTTTTGTCTTCTCGCTCATGCTTTCTCTCTCATTCTCTCTCATTTTTCTTTCCTCCCTCTTCTTTCTCTCGTTTTCTCTCCTCTTTTCTCTCATTATTTCTCTTTTCTCATTCCCTTTTTTATTCTTTTCTATCTTCTCTCATTTTCTCTTTCTCCTCCCTCATTCTCTTTCTTTCTCTTTCTCTTTCTCCTTTCCTTCCCTCCTTTGTTTCTTCCCTTCTTCTCTCTCTCATCTTCTCTCCCCCCCACTGCTCCCACATGCCTATATATATGTGTATATATATATATATATATATATATATATATATATATATATATATATATATGTATGCATAAACTTGCCTACACACAGAGCACAAGACAGAAATGAGATAATTCAGGGCAGTCTGGTAGGCAGTCATTTTCACCAAGACATTTTGGGAGATGGAAGAAATTTAGTTTGATAACCATAACTCTTTTCTTCTAGTCAGGATGCTTGCTGCATTATTTTAAAATTGTGCTCTTCATTATTTGTACCATGGTTGATATGAATAAGGGAGTATAGCGTCAGGAGAAGCCATGAAATAGTGGATGGACAACTGGACTAGAGTATGAGTTTATGAGCTTCTGTAGAAAATCAGAATTTAAATCTCAGTTTTGATACTATCTCTGTAGTGATGAACAAATCCCTTAACCTACCTGATTTTGAATTTCTTCATCTCTAAAGTGTGGACAGTGCTTTGTCTTCATATGATAGTTGTGAGGAAAACACTCTGTAAATTTTAAAATGCTCTAAAAATGAATTATTATTACCAACAAAGCATGTGTGGACAATCTGCATTTTATATAGATTGGTTATGCTGCCTATAGCCGTTTTTGTTTTTCATATGAATTATTAAAAATGAGATAAATTGTAGAAAAATTTTCAAGCAAGATTCTTAAGTGTTTTCCTGGGGAAGAAAAGATTAACTGGGAGTGACTTTGGAATCCCTTATAGGCCAGCAAATCAATTTAGCAACAAAATGCCCAAATATTTCTGAAAATTTCATATTGATAACTGACCCCCTAAAATAATATAAAAGGAAGTCAGAAATTCTATATATTTTTCTTTTAATGACTTTAACTCATCCATTAATAATACTCTTTTATATAAAATTAAATTTATAGCTGCCCTCTTATATTTTTCAATGATTTCTCCTGCTATAATCTTGTAATTTTCAAATGTAGGTTTTTGTTGAGTGCCTAATTTTGGAACACAATAACACATGGCCAAGTTCCATAGAAGAAAATTAAATGGCATGTCATGTGTATATTGGTTAACTCCATAGCCAAAATAAGCAGGTTTCTAAAATATAAATGCACTTACATACATAGGATGAATTTAGTACTTGTTTATAGTGTAACCATCCTTAGAGAGCCTGATGAAGTCTCAGTAGAGGTCTTCATCTTTAAAGCATTTTTGCTTATATTTGTCAAATAAGCTCATTCTTTTTCACTCCAATAGTATGCTCAAAGTCTCTTAACTTCAGAGGGGCTTTGAACATTCATTTTTTTCCTCCAACTCTGTGACAAGAGCAGTTGTGAAAATACAATTCAAAAGCTACTTTTCTCATTCCCAAAGGTAACTTGGGATGTACTATTTCTTTTCAAGGAACTATTTAATTTTTAGAAAAAAATAGAAAAGACCCAATAGGAAACTTTTGAAAAGAAAGTGGTGATGAATGCGTATTATTACTGGCGAAAATTCATGCAAAAGAAAGAGTAGAGAGGAAGTGGGTGGGTTTATACGGATAGGCACATGGACACCAAACACATACATAGCACATACAGAAACACTCACTAGAATGCTACCACTGTTTATAATCAAGGAAAGCTGAGAGTTAAATGAGATGAGTAATCAAATGCCCAGCATATGTTGTTTTTGCATTGTTTATGTGGCCAATCGTTATTAAAATTAATCATCTTTTAAATGCTATCCACTTACAATAATTGTTTTTTTTTTTTTTTAAGCCAAACCCTTACCAGCAGCAAGCAACTTAAGGCTGGCATAGTACTTCCGGGAACAACAAACTCAATACACACTGCTTTATTGTGACATGGTCAGAAGTGCAATCAACAAACTCAATGCTTGTAGAGTCTTGGAAGTCACCATGGGTCGTAGAGTTTGAGCATGAAGCTAAAAAAAAAAAAAAAAAAAAAAAAAAAAAGGAAAGAAAGAAAGAAAAAAAAAGATTATATGTGTGTAAAATTCTGTCAGAAAAGAAGTAAGGCACTGAAAGAACTATTGAAAAATTTGACATCTGTTTATCTGTTTATAGCTATGGCAAGATTACTCATTAATTCTTGTTTAAAATGCCATATGAAGGAAAGTCATTTGTGCAAACAAGACTCATATTTGAATTGTAGATCATGTCTTCACCATCTGCGAGAACTGATGGTGTTGCAAAATTAATGTGTTAATGAAATCACAATAATTTCTCCGAAGTAATGGGTTCTGAAGCCTAGAATGACTATTTTTTGAACTTTGGTGTCTAGTGATTTCCAATTGGGAAAAGCTTTCAGCCCTTAATTAGTTCTGCAGCCTTACTTTAAAATGAATTTGGCTAAGCCTTCCTTACACTAGGAGAAGAGGAGGTTCGGAGGGTGACGGTTGGGGGTAGGGGAAGCCATAACAACTTTTGGAAAACGTTCTCTCATGTTTGAAAAGTTGTTAAATAAGCCTGCCTGCCAAGAAATATCACCAAGAAATCTGACTACTGAGTGAGAGTGGGCAAACAGCTCAAAAAATACTTCTAACTTGCTGCAACATCACAAGTTGGGGAGAACTGAACCTTACACAGACTTCATGATGAGTTCCAAGTTTTGACTTGGAAGGAGAGAGAAGGATTGTTGGTGCTTTGTGATATCTCTTAACGTAGTGCACTCTGTCCAACGTTATTGGGAATGTAGTCAGTAGAGGAAAAATGCTTCCTCGGGAGGAGAGTCGTAAAGGGACATATTGCAAGCCCACTGAACTTTTTGGAGAAGGCCTCTTCTCCAAACATATTTAGATTTGCATTTACTATGGGCCTTTTTTGACAAGTGAAAAAATGTGTGGGCAGGTGTATTTATTCTTCTCTCTCCAATTAAACACCCAGACACCCCCCCCCCCCCCCCCCCCCCCCCACACACACACACACACACACACACATGCACGTTCCACGTCCGCGATGTTTAAAGTGGAAGGTGTAACTCCATTTTTAGAGAAAGAACAGAAGAGGGTGATTTTAGCTTATATATGGGGTTAATATTGGCAGGTCTTACCCGTCTTTTTTTTTTTTTTTTTTTTTTTTTAAATCTAAATACTTTAGACTCTTATCTCTCAGAAGAGAGACTCAGACTCTGAAAAAATCCTGAATGAGTATGAAAGAAAGAACCTTTATGTACAATATGAAACACACTTTACCCAAGGAAATTGCTTATCTCACCTGTTGTGATTTTGTTACTGTGTTGTAGGTATGTGACTGGTGTAAGCACATAAGACACACAAAAGAATACCTGGATTTTGGGGACGGGGAGCGAAGGCTTCAGTTCTGCAGTGCAAAATGTCTCAATCAGTACAAAATGGACATTTTCTACAAAGAAACACAGGCCAATCTTCCAGCTGGACTGTGCAGCACATTACATCCTCCGATCGAAAATAAAGCAGAAGGTGCTGGGGTACAGCTGCTGACTCCAGACTCTTGGAATATACCGCTAACAGATGCTCGGAGGAAGGCCCCCTCCCCAGTGTCTGCAGCTGGCCAAAATCAAGGGCCCGGACCATCCGCGTCAACCACCGTCTCTCCATCTGATACTGCCAACTGCTCTGTCACAAAAATCCCCACACCAGTTCCCAAACCCATTACCATCAATGAGACTCCAAATGTCCCTCCAGTTTCTGTTCAGCCACCTGCTAGTATTGTGCCTCCAATTGGTGTCCCACCTCGGAGTCCTCCCATGGTGATGACAAACCGAGGGCCCGTCCCCCTGCCCATCTTCATGGAACAACAAATCATGCAGCAGATCCGCCCTCCCTTTATCCGGGGGCCACCTCACCATGCCTCCAACCCTAACAGCCCTTTGTCTAACCCAATGATTCCTGGGATTGGTCCACCGCCGGGCGGTCCCAGAAACATGGGCCCCACCTCCAGCCCTATGCACAGGCCAATGCTATCACCTCATATCCACCCTCCCACTACGCCAACCATGCCTGGGAACCCTGCGGGATTGCTGCCCCCGCCCCCTCCTGGAGCACCTTTGCCTAGTCTTCCCTTCCCTCCCGTCAGCATGATGCCAAATGGCCCTATGCCTATGCCACAGATGATGAACTTCGGGTTGCCATCCCTTGCCCCCCTGGTGCCGCCCCCGACCCTGTTAGTGCCATACCCCGTCATCGTCCCACTGCCTGTGCCCATCCCCATCCCCATCCCCATCCCTCATGTCAATGATTCCAAGCCCCCTAACGGCTTCTCTAGCAATGGGGAAAACTTCATTCCAAACACACCCAGCGATTCAGCGGGGGGCAAGTCAAGTGGACACTCCTTGTCCCCTAGAGACTCCAAGCAAGGGTCTTCTAAGTCCTCTGACTCCTCACCCGGCTGCTCGGGCCAGTCATTGAGTCACGCAGCAGCCCAACAGGAGCATGGTAAGAATGAGGTGGTGGATTTGACTGTGCGGTCCAGCAGCCCGGTGAACAATAAGTTTAGTTTTCCCAGTGTGGTCCAGGGTCCTCAGGATGGTGTGATAGACCTGACCGTGGGCCATCGGTCCCGGCTACACAATGTCATTCACAGGGCTCTGCATGCTCAAGTTAAGGTGGAACGCGAACCTAACAGTGTTGTAAGCATGGCTTTTGGTAGCTCTGACAAAAGGAACTGCAGCACCTGCAGGGACAATAATTGCAATGCCGCTGACCCAAAAACTCTGCCTGGTGGTGACTCAACCCACTGTGGGCCTGTCTCCCTGGCCCCCTCAGGTCCTTCGGGACTCGAAGCCACCAGCGTTGCGGTTTGCAATGTCATCGTGAACGGGACAAAGAACAGCGAGGGTTCCAAGGGCGCGGAACAGCCTCCGGAACAGTTGCCTCCAGCGCCGCCGCCTCCTCTGCTTCCGCCACTGCCTCCTCCTCCTCCTCCTCCCCTGCCACCCTCCCAGAAGAAGTCCCAGCAGCCAGAGGAGCCCGCAGTGAGTGAATTGGAATCCGTCAAGGAGAACAACTGTGCTTCCAGCCTCCATATGGATGGAGAGGCCGGCAAAAAGCTGATGGGGGAAGAGGCCCTCACGGTGGGTGATAAGACAGACCCAAACCTTAATAACCCTGCAGATGAGGACCACGCATACGCTCTGCGGATGCTCCCCAAGACAGGCTGCGTGATCCAGCCTGTGCCAAAACCCGCAGAAAAGACTGCTATTGCACCGTGTATCATTTCAACGCCAATGCTCAGCACCGGGCCCGAGGACCTGGAACCGCCATTGAAAAGGAGGTGCCTCCGAATTCGAAATCAAAATAAGTAAAAGGTTTGTAGGTCCCGTGGCCTGTCTCAGTCCTGAGCCAAAGGCCTCTCCTCTCTGTCTGTAGGTGTGCCTAGACTTTGTGTGGTGAACAGAAGCGGAGGCTGAGATCTAGGTGTTAGTAGCTAAGATCCAACAAAGAAAAAAAATGAGGAAAGAGTAGGAATGGGGGAGGATGTCATAGTTATAGCTATATTTATATTTTGTCTTTGTCTTGTATAATCTGTGTTCTCCAGTCACTTCAGGGTGGGGTGATTCTGTAGGGAAGGATGAAAGTTTAGTGGGGGACTTGTGTAATTTTTAGTTGGGGGGTGGCAGCTAGGAGGAGTCATCTAAATAGCCTGTGACCCACCCGTCTTGGCTATATTCTGGTATCAGTCACACCACTGGCTAGAACTTTCCCAAGCCATCAAGTTTCCATTATAGTCATTGTATTCTCTTTGCAAAGATCATCAGCAGTGTCCAAGAGATGAGCTAAGAACAAACTCTGTTGCCCAGAACTCCGGACAGTTGCCAGGCAAGCAGCTGGGGAAAATACTTGCTGCCTTGAGTCTCGGGGGAGAAGGGGGAGAAGGTCTCACTCTTCACTTTGCTTTATTGGGGAAAGTCTGGGAAAGTCAGGGTGGTCCTTCAGAGCTGCATAGCTTTCTCTCTTACCCCCAGTTGTTGAGAAGGGGCTGTAGTATGATGGCAATAGACGATTCAGAGTTCATGTCTGTAACTGGTAGTACTCTTGAAAGGAAAAGAAAAAGTACCTCCCTAAATATGTCATAGCCCATCCTTGCTGAGAATCTGTCCTGGCTCTGTTAAGCTGTAAGAAGCAGCATGGGAAAATGGAAAATGAAGTCACTCTAGAGTCAAGGGAACTTGAAGTCTTAAGTGTGTGACATTAGGCAGGTGGCTTAAATTTTATGAGCCTCAGTTTCCTCGTCTGCAAAGTCTGGGGTTTGGGCTTGATGGCTTTTGAGATTAAGCTCTAAATCTATGATTCTATGTTTGTGAGCCTAAAAAGTGAGTGACTGACCTTTAAGTAAAAGTCAAGAAAAGAAAGAGAGCTAGGAAAGGAGATCTTTAGAAGCGGGAAGAAAATAAAACAAATTCCCATTAGATAATTTTTTCATTCCCCTATTGTTTTTGGGTGTGTGGGAGTCCTCAGGTTTATTAATAACGATTGATCATCGACTTCACTAAAGTTTGGGATAGGGACCTTGACTTGCTGATTTCATAATCAGAACTCCCACTTTTCAAAGGCAAGTTGTAGAGTCCTTCCTTGGTCATCTTAGTTGAATTTCCCATGAAAGAAATCTAATCTCAGCTCTTCTATTTACTAACTGGATGACTTTGTGAAAATCCCCTTGTCATCTAAACTATAAAAGTTTCTTAAACTATAAAATTAGGGAATTGAATCTGTGATCTTACGATATGATGAGAATTAGTATCAGGTGGTAAGACTCTGCACTCAAACTCCCAAAACAACAACACAATAAATAAGCATTTTTAAGAAAGCAAACAGAAGGCATGGGAGGCATATAACTTTTTAAACCCATTTTTAGAATATAGAAAAAGTCTGCTTTCTCAAATGAGCATCAGGGTAGTTATCCTTCCAAAACTGAGAATAGAGTCATCCAAGACACAAAAAGCATCACTAGGTCACTTACTCAAAAGGTGCTATTGATAACAGAAGAAAAAGGGACATAACATTTTTGGGAATAGTCTGGTTTCTTAGTCAAGAATGAGTCCAGAGTCTGTCAAGCAAAGACTTAAAGTCATTAATGAAAATAGAAAGCCTCCTTCATTCTATTTCCAAAGAAATTATAAGTAAATTTCCTATGGCTTTTAAGTGTGGAGGGGGCGGTGGAAGAGAGAGTCCTTTGTTGTGGTTGTTACATACAGAGCCCTCATTTTACCTCATTCCCCCAACCAGGCCTAGAGAATCAGGAATACAGATTTGCTGCCTTTAGCTTAGTGGCTTAGCAACAAAATGAGTGATTTGTTAAAGAGAGAGAACTAGATAATTTCAGGAAATCATGTTTTCTGTTTTTCATTGTAATTTCATGTGAACCACATAATGTAATCTCAACTTGTTATAATTCATTTCTAGAGCCTCATCTCTTCTTGTACTCACCCCATATCTATATACATACACATAAGCACATGTGTGCTTATACATGCATACATGTTCATGTACAAACACTGCTGTCTTTCTTTTTTGCCTTTAACAACTAGCCACATTCATTATTCATTATGAGGAAGAAGTGTTTTATATAATGGAAAGAACATTAGCTTTGAAGTCAAATCCTACTTCTATCCTTTCTACCTCTGTGACTCTAAACTACCGTAGTCTCATCTATAAATTGAAAGGGTTGGACTAGATGGCCTCTGATATCAAGCCCTCCTAGCTCCAAATCTGGGATTCTAGGGTCCAAAAGGAATGTCAAGTCCTAAATAATGGATTTTGAGACTTTTGTGACTAGACAGTTGACTTTGGCCTGATGAATGATAAATGCCAAAGCATTTAAGGATATGGTCAGGAAGGTGCAGCTGAGGGATGTCTTAGTCTTGTGGGCAGACAGACTGTTTTTAATTGGCATGCCTGGAACCATACAGAACCATCCACTACTAGTATCAGAAATATTTCTTTAGTCCCTTTTCCTTTCAGGTCAACCTTTTCCCATTTTTTATTTTTTTCTTATTATCTTAAACAGAATCAAAGACTGTAGTTTGAAATCAATAACAATAATCACCTAGCAAAATAACCTAATCTTACTGAGAGGCTATTACAGAAGCTTTCTGAGATTCCAGTCAGAAGTAATTCTGTTCCTATGTGCATGACTTTCTTTTATATATTGTAGGCTGATAGGATTACAAGTGACATGAGTGTGCATACATGATTTCCTACAGCTGCAGGACAAATTAAGTTGAGATGAAGATAAAAGCACAATTTGAGAGCCATTCCTTATCCTTAAATCTTTGATGATTGAAAGTCCAATTTTGCATCTCCTATAGAATGAGGGGAAAACCTTCCCCCAAATGAAGAAACAAAATGCATAAACATTTTTCCAACTGTCCTGTCCACAAAGAATTTTATTTATAAAGGGAATGAATATCTTTTTATTTGTCTTTGTCCAAGGTTGGGTTAGGAGAGCAATTTGCATTTGTACATTTTCTGAATCCCCAAAGTTTATATTTGCCCTTTGCATAAGTAGGAATTCAGAGTTACCATATGCAAATGTTTTCTGATATTCAGAAGCACTCAATCGCTACCATCACCACCACTACCACCATCACCACCAACCATTTTCTAAAGAAATGAAACATTCTGATTTAATTTTTCTTTTCAAATGAGTGGAAAAGATTTGGAGCGTGAGTAACTTTATCACTCTCATATTTTCCACTCCTAGACAGAGACCCATGGGCCCAAAACTGATTCAGCAAAAACAATCCATACAACTTTTCATTTTGGGAACAGCAGTTCAGAGTATTCCGATACAATTTAAAAATCAAATGAAAATTGGTTCTTTCTCTCTCCATGATTGTTTTTTAATTTTTTTATTTTTCCCATTCTAGACTCAAGCTATGCAGCCTTAATTCTTTAGAACTCCTGGAGACTCCTGTCCCAAGAGTTTGGTCTCTTTGGTTTTTCTCTGGGAAGGCTGGAGGCAGTGGCTTCAGGTTTGGTCCCTTGGAGTTTAATTAATAGTCAGGTCATGGAATCTCACTAACTGAAATGACTGTTTCGTGACAGAGATTTCTCCTCATTAGGGAAACCAAATATGTGGTTGTAGCATGTAACTTCTTGTCAATTTAAACTCTTCTATAGAATAGTTTGACAGAAAAGTGCTGGCTTTGCCGGTGGTGAATTTCCTGAAGTCAAACTCCATATTCAGAAAGCTACTCTGAAAACCTCCTTCCAAAAACAAAGGGAGAAAAGACAGAGCAAAAAAAGGAAACCAGTTCAAGTATGAGCTGTCGGGGCACTAGGCCAGATGAGATTATTTAAGATCCCAATTAATTTGTTTTGGAAATGCTAATTAGCAGCCTAATTCCCTGATTTTCAAGTATTACCTCTGGTCAGGGTATATGTGATTGTTCAGGTCTAAACTGATGTTATTCAAAGTGGAAAAAGCCACTGGGTGACCATTATTTGTGGACACATATAATGATTAACCAGGAAATTTTGTTTGTTCCCATTGTCTCAGGTTTGTCAGCTGGGGCTTTCTAAAATTAGCCTGCCTCTTGTTGGCTGTATTCATATGCTATATATTGGCAGGATTATGAGAAGTGGTTTAAGGTAAACAATTTTGAGGCCGTGAAACATCTGGCTTTCACATAGTATTTCAGTCAGATTTTAGTAGTACATGCAACTGTATTACACAAAACAGAAAGACAAAGTATTGACATATTTCCCTTCCTTTTTCTCTCCAAAAGGTGGACAGAATGTTGCAATTTTGTACCCTCTCCCACCTTCTAGGATAGGTGAGCTAAACAGTAAATTCTTGTTTAGTTACATCAGAAATGGGAATTTCCTTTTTGCCCTGAGGAAGTTAATTATCTTGAGTTGAAAAAATTCCAGTGTGTTTCCCAAATTACCATAAACTTTATCCTGAAAATTGCAGCAAAAGATCTAATCCACTATTCTAAATCTTATGTGGTATTAAAAAGAATTTGAGTATTTTCCTGCAATGGAAGTTTGTCCAAGTGATAGAATGCAAAGAGACAAATTATATCTTTCTACAAGTTCCCAGGAAAGAAGAAAAGGAAAGAAAGGATAGAAATAATTCTACTTTTCTAAAATGAGCATTCATTCCCAAATTATAGGGAAGTGCTAGCTAACCTCCTGGGTTGGTGATGGGGAAATAAAGGTAGGTAATTCCTAAAAACTTGCTGTCTAAGAAGGCAATTTAATCATTTCTGTTGAAGCATTAAGAATCAGGATATGTATATGATAGCAAACCAATATTTTGAGGTCCTTCCTACTCTCTATTCCGCCCCCAAACAAATTAACATCTTGTATGTACTTTTGTTAAAAAACATGTTTCTTTATACTGAGGGGGGAAGCAGACTGGAAGGAAGGAAGGGAAAGAAGGAAGGAAGAAAGGCAGGCAGGAAGGAAGGAAGAAAGAAAGAAAGAAAAGAAGGAAGAAAGGAAGAAAGAAAAGAAGAAAGGAAGGAAAGAAGGAAGAAACAAAAGAAAGATAAGCCTTTGATTATAGTATTTCTAGAACTTAGTTCTCCTGATTGGCTGTCAATAAATAGCTACTAGTGGTACCCAGGCAGAACAAGCTTTCTCAATGATAGTTGAGTTATTTAAGGCCTTCCCTCTCAGAGACAGATCATACCATGGGACACAGAAGTTTGGAAGCAAACAATACTGTACAGTCTGGAATATTTACTTCATGGAGACCCAGCCCAAACACTCAGCGTTTTCCAGAACATCGTGTCAAAAAGGGTGTGCCAAAAGGAATGAAGAGAGTCATGTACTTTTTTCTTTTAATATTCCCAGCATGGAGTTTGTGCCACTTAGTTGCTATTTTAAACACAACACATGTAATTTTCAGGAGACTATTTAAGTCACATATATACTCCACATGTATAAACTATTTAATATTGAGTGAGGTTTTTTTTGGGGGGGGGAGGGTGTGGTTTGGAGGATGAGGTGGGGCCAAGAAATATTGGCTCAAAAAATAATTATATTTCAGGAGAATTGAAAGGAAATATCTTGAAAGGATAAATGCTTTCCTCTATTTCTTAACCTCAACCTGAGCTCATTCTAAAGGAAAATCTGGACTAGATACTATCTCAGACTCAAATCACTAAACACCAACTAAATATAAAATCTCTGAAAATTTGTACAGTCCCACAGAATTCTGAAAAACAACCAATTGCAGGGTGGGGTGGAAATTGATTTTATGATTGCAAATTGTAGGCAATCAGGAGGAAGAATAAACACACCCAAATGATTTCAAGGGTCAGTTGCAAGATCTTGGCTGAGATAGAGCCAAAAAATCTCATGATGGTTGTAGGAATGACTTCCTCCATTTCAAAACTGTTCCTAAATGCTCTAAGCTTTCATTGGTGGAAAACAAAGCTCGTTTAGGTTTGGTTGTTCTCAAATGGTTTATCCCAGTAACAGAAATCAAAGAGAAATTTCTAACAAGTTAGCTGTGTTTCCCCAATGCACATCATCAGTAAGCATCTGAGAAAGGCAAAAAATGGCTCCCTGGGCAGTCATGAGAGCAGAGCTCCAGCCAGTGAAAACTGTTGAACTTCCCAAGTTGCTTTCCCATCCAGTCAGTTCAGGAATCTCCTTCCTCCTCTGTGCCAAATTTGGCTTCCTCCTTCTCCTTCCCAACCTCTGGTTTGATAGCAAGCTGTGTTTTGTCTTGAGTGAAGGGGAAATAATAATGCCAGGCCAAAAGTGTTGAAGAAGCAGAAAAAGAGGAGAAATACAGTTACTTTGTAGACATATATGATGTAAAACATTGACCTGAACTCTGGAAATATAGTGTAAAAATGTATCTCTGGCTCATTTGCATGACTGTATTTCCTCCAGACATGTTTTTGGTATTTAAAATGAATGGTATTCCTGTACAACATGTGTCTCAATTTGTAATGATATCCTCCTTGCAGCTGGCTTAGTTCCCCAAATGTTTCTAAAATGTTACTGTCTTAAATTTGAGCCAACCGACAATAAGAAATTATCGAAAAGCCAAGTGGCTGAACTGCATTTGTTGAAAGAAGAGGGGGTGGGGTGGAAAGCTATATTTCAGCTTTTGACTCTTGTGTTGGAAATTTAGGCTGTGTAATATAATCTTCCTCTGTGGAAACGTACACACACACACTTTTAAAATTGTGCAGATTGGATGTTGTGAGGGCAAGAACTATCAGGTTTAAGTTTCTCAGCAAAGTTCTGTGTGCCATCAACATACTCTTTTGATATTTTAAGCCTAAATTTAGAGCAATTGCAAGATACTTGGTACGTATGCAGTTAAATGTAAAACTGTGTCATTAAGATTTGTTCAATGCTTACATTTTAAATATTTATAAGCTCTTATAACCACTGAAGCTGCTATTTTAAAGTACCTTGTCCAAAAAACCCCTCTCCCCCCAGAATACTGTAATCTGGTGACATCTGAACATTATTACAGATGATATGCGATGAGATCACCATGACATGCATATATGCATACATGGATCCCATGTGCTTTTGGTTTAAACGCAAGTGCTGTTTTTGGCAGTCCAATTCATTAACAATTTTTTTTTTTGGTAGAAATTGTCATACCACAGCGTTGCCACTGATAAAAGTTTGGGGTTTTATTATTTTTTTTTTTTGCCTTTTTTTTTGTCCTACTAGCTCCTCAAAAAGCAAAACATAAAGATGTGAACATCATAGATCCTTATGGAAAAATCCCACTTCCTTCTTCTCTCTATAATGGATACTTAAGACTTTTCTTTGGAAATAAGTTAGGAGCTCACCCTTACCTAGTTGTGAAATGGCTTATTTTGCCCTCTTTGGCAAGCTGTTATAGGTTTTTTGTTTTATTTTGTTGTTGTGTTTTGGGGTTGTTTTTGTTGTTGTTGGTTGTTGTTGTTGCTATATAGACCAGGTCCTTTATTATATTGTCAACTGAAGAGCTAGTCTTTGTCTTACCTTTGTCATAAAAAATCCGACTTATTTGTAGCCCTCATAAGAAGACAAGAGGGGAGGGGGATTTTTGCCAAGCTCGGTATCCACTTAAACTTTGGAGGTTATAAATTTCAAACTGACCTCAGGCCTCTGAGGTTCGAGTTATTTTATGACTGGCAAAGTACGACTTTCTGGTCAGGACAAGGAGTAAAACAGTTTAAGAAAAGGGCTCATAAAGTTTCTTGGACATCTAATAGCTCTTACCAAACAACATTTTGATGAGTTAAGTGTAAATGAGTCAGAAACATATAGATTAAATTTCCCTTAAAATACACATGGGTTTAAAAATTAAGGCCAAAGTGCTTGGCAAAATGCATTTTAGTTTTTGCCAAACCGAAAATGTTTGAAAAATAGTTTGAGCTATTTTCCAAACCAAAAATATATCCAGGTTCCATTGTACCTCCCATTTAATACTATGGAATCCTAAACATGAGACATAATGGCTGTTTTCCTATGATTTAAGGTTTGATCAACATTGTCTACAAAATAATGATAGAAAAACTATACTTGAATATTTTGGAAGGAAAGGAAGAGGGTAGGTGGAGAGGGGGAGTGACTTTGCCCAGGAAATGAAGAGTAAGAGCCAGTGGTTTGGAATTCTAATTCTGATTCTGTTACTTCCTCACTGCCTGAGTCACAGTCATTCTACCTCAATTCTTCACCTACTCAAAAAGAAAAATGCTCATATTTAGAATGTTCCCTAGATTAATTTCAAAGTTAAAACTTTTTTAATCAAGAAAGCACAAGATGTAGTGAATGTGGGGTCACAAGAAATAAGTTTAAATCTCCCAGTTGACATTTAGTATCTCTCTGACCCTGGACAAATGAGTTGGCTTCTCTGGCCCTAATTTATTCATTTATAAAATTGGACAGGTGACCTCTGAGCTCTGTTCCAACTGTAGATCTGTGATCCCCATAATGTAGCCAATTTTTGCTACATAATAGACAATTAAAAGAAGCTGGTAAATTGAATTGATTCCATGAAATTCAGATCTGACTAATCCCAAGCAAAGATCCTGTTTTTACTGATTTGCTGCTGTTGTTATTTTTTTGGGGGGGTCTATAAAGAAAAATGAACTAAGTAGAGAAGGGAGACAACATTCACAGCATGGTCTTCATGGCCTTCATTTGATCCTCTAGGAAAATCAAGAAAATGCATTTAACAAGTCAATTATATTTATTTAGAAATCCTAGCTTCCTAGTTAGGCACTTGGTACCTGGCATATATTAGGTGCTTAATAAATGTTTATTGACTGATAGACTTTGAGGCTTAGCTTCATCACTACTTCTTTTGAAAGAGACCTTTCCTCATTTTTCCAGTTGCTAATGCTCTTCTTAACCCCACCTCAATGACTTCATATATATTTATCTGTATACTTGCCCTCTCCTCCTAACTGGCATGTGAGTTCCTTAAAAATGGGAATGACTTTATTGAGGTTCAAGGGGAACTCCAAAATGTTGGGGTTCCATATGGGTGTCATGACATGTCTCAAAAGAATTTGCAGGCTCAGATCCATTTCTAAGTCAAGGGACAAAGTTCATTACAATTGTAATGCCAATATAAATTCCAAATTAAGTTAGCAAAGAGCCAGGAGCAGGAAGATAAATTTATTGGGAAAAGTTAGAGAAACCAGGTGCTTCATGTCACTGATATGCTAATTTTATGGCTTAGAGTTAGAGTTGAGGAGTGATCTGGTTCTGATTTCATGTATAGATGCAGTACCCATAGTTCCCTGGGCAGAGCTCTTGGGAACCTTCGGGAATTGTGTTTTTAGGCCTGAAATAGCACTAGGTCAAGTGGTGGACACCCAATTTTGTTCTGCGCCTGCATTAACTTTAAACACCTCATTATTGTTGCTCATTAGTTTCAGAAACTCTGTTATCATTGACCAACAGGCTGTTATCTCACAACTAGTAATATTTGTGGCCTTAGAATCCTGGTCATATAGAGTAAAGTGGAACAGACTAGCCTAGGGGGAGAAATATATCATTTCTAACTACATCATTCTCAAGACCAGGTGGGCTTTAAGGTTATTGCTACAGCCTTCCTAAGGGCTGCACCACATCAATTTTATTTTTTTAAGATTTGTATCCTTAAGACCTAGCATTGTGCCTGGAACCTGGAGGATATTTAATAAATCTTTTTGGGGTTGAATTTAATTCCATCCATCCATCCATACATGTACACATTGTCAGAGAATACATGAGGAGGAGGGAAAGACAGCTAGAACAGAATCTACATGAAACAACTCAAATATCAGTTAACAAAGCAAAATATCAGTAGATGTGAGTGAATCTGCCTGGTTCCTTCCAGGTTTCAATCTAGATACAGTATCTAAAAGTTGAGAGGATATGTATTTAGTGTGGTTAATTCTGGAAGACTTCTTGAGGAAGATTTGAATTAGATTTTTAAAATGATGTGGGGCATGAATTAGTGGACAGAAAGGGGAAGTGGATAACTGATTTAGAATCAGAAATAAACATCTGAACTCAGGTGTTCCTGATTACTGATCCAAATTTTCTTTCTACTATATTACCTTTAAAATCTGGGAAATCCAATGAATGGGGATAGGTTTCAGATTTCCCTCAGATGGGAGCAGAATTTGAGCTTTGTCAGCTCAGTGATACAAAGATCTTTGTGCACAATAGGAGATCAGAATTTATATTTTATACACAAAGTATATTTGAGAATATTGCTTGAGGGCAGGAATTGATTTGTTTTTGTCTTTATATCTGTCATGTGGACATTTATCTTTTGCTTGATGGGGCAAAATGGAGCATATTGAAATTTGTAATGGAGGACCATTGTTCTCTCACCCATGTCTAGAAGAGGTAAGAGTAAGATAAAATTGGCACTATGGATGCTTACGGAGGCATTTTAAAGAAAGGCTAATTGTCAATGGTCAACTCAAAACATTGCAGATTTTTTTTCACCAGGCTATAAGGGAGGAAAGTTGCCACATGCTATGTTTTAAATAAGTTGTATAATCACAGTCACCATGTGGGAGAAAGTTCTTTTCCTTTATGCCTGTGAGTGGGCCTGGGGGCACTCAATGACACAGCATGGGACCTGGAGGGCTGTGCAGAACTTTCTAACCACTCATTAGAGGCCAAGGCCTGGCCCAGTACCAGACTGCCACAGAAACAGGTGCAACATTTGTCTGAAAAGCAGCTTTAAACTTCTCCCACACTCATGTCAGCTTTAGGCTCCCACAGCTCCTTCAAGCTTTCCCCTGCTGGGAGAATGCCGAGCCAGGCTGGGTCTGCTGGCACAGAGATCATCCTGGTGAAGGGCCAAATGCATATACCACCACAGTCATTTCTAATAGGAGAGGACACCATTCAGGAATGAGAAGATTGATGTATATCCAGTGGTTCATACCACAGTGAGACCCAAACTGTCCATTTTTAAAAGATACCTGGAGTCAAAGCCCAGGTTGACATGATGTTATTGGAGTCATGGAGTCACTGATCCAGTTTCTCTTAAGACTTGAGGTTGTTGAACAAAGTAATTTTGGAAACTGCATTAACTTTTTAGAGCCTACCTTTCAATTTCCTTCAACCCGAGATAGAGACCCCTAGTTTCTGAAGCTTTCATGTGTGTCTAAATTACTGTATGAAAGTAGCAATAGGCTTCTCTTAGGATGCCTGTGTTTCCCAAAATTAAACAGTTGTTTTACTGGGTCAGACACATGCTTCATCCTTTTCATTGTGAGTCAAGAACATTGTAGAAGAATGGTTGAGGTTTAGGAATATATCTTACACTATTTTACTAATTTTCCTAACATATCTAGAAAGTAGGTAGAAGATAAAGATTTCTAAGTATTTCACAGCTGGCAGAATCATTGAATCCATTGAATGGATAAAAAAAAGAGTTAGAGGCCATTCTGTGCCTATCTAGATTATCTAGATTGTATCTAGATTAGATTTACAGATTCTCAATTGTCACCTAGATTTAAAGCATCAAAGAAATGGCCCCCAAATGTTGCCTTACTAAAATAAATAAAAATATTATAAAACTTAGACAATTTTAATATGTGGCTTTCTTTTTTTTTTTTAATTTTTTTATTATATATATATATATATATATTTTATAATATTATCCCTTGTATTCATTTTTCCAAATTACCCCCCCTCCCTCTATTCCCTCCCCCCGAAATATGTGGCTTTCTAAGTCAATATTCATCTTGTAGTCATCTTTATGTATAGGTTAGTGGTGAGTTGCCACCATTAATCCAGATCAGTCCTTACCAGAGGATATTCCCAATAAATGTTTTTCTAAACGTTGGCTTCCATTCATGACTGAGACATTGCATTTGGGGATTTTACTTTTGAGCAGCTATAACTATTAGGAAATTTTCAGATCTTAGAGTGCTTACCTGACTTTCCCAATAGGAAGGATCATGAGACTAAAATACTTTGCTAACTTATCCCTGACAATGCCCAGAGTTATATTTTTTCACCATACATTTATATGTTCCTTATATAATCCATCTTATTTCAAATAAGATACGAGTTTCATTGTGCCTCTGAAAAGTGACAAGGCTGATTGGGCAAAAAAAATGCTACATTTCTAATTTCTTTTGCTGATTTAGGGTCAAAATAGTTTGTCTTCCTAGGGTGTTGCAGTCCAAATGACATAAGAAAAAACCAGACTCAATTAACACAAAATTACTTAAGGTTTGATTAAATTAATGGCTTGATTTGAACATAGCTGATTGTTGGGACTGCCCAAGTCAATGATGTCACTGATCTGAAGCTTTTTCAATCCCTTCTCACCATAGGCCCATGGTATTTGAATGAGGATGTCAATTATTCAAAGTGACAGTTTGGAAAGGCAGCTTCTTGATGGAAAGAACAGGGGGCAGACTGGAAATGATTTTTGAGTCCAGCTTTCCCAATTTGTGGCAGTTAATAAGTTATGTAAATTGGCTTAGACTTTCTTGTCTTTTTGAATAAAATGGGAATAGCTGCTCCTATCTACTTCATAGAGGTAGGAAGGAAAGGAAATAATATAGTTAATTAAATTCAAGAAAAAATAGGTGTTTTCCTAGAGGATAGGGATACAAAACAAAAACAATCTCTACCTTCAAGGAGCAGAGGATGGGATACAATCGTTATACAAATAAGTAAATAAAAAGTATATATTAAGTAATAATGCCAAGAGGGAGATAATAGGGGGATCAGGAATGCTGTAACAGCACTTGAACGTTACTTTGAGGGAGTCTAGATATCAGATAATTCATGGAGCTGGGGATCAGAAGACTAAATTTCTAGCCTATTCTTCAAATAATAATAAAAAATAATTTATATATTACTTAAAATTTTAGAAAGTATTTTCTTCACAACAATCCTGTGAAGTTCCTTTGTGATAAAAGAATATTATATGACCCATTAAGTACTTTGATTGCCCCTATTTGTGAATTGGTCTTGCCATCAACCTTTACTAGATAGCATTGTTCAGAAAGCACAGATCATCAACTCTCTATTCTGACACTATTACATACTTTTGGGGAAAAGACAGAAGTAGGGTCAGTCATCCAAGTCAGAGCTCAGTTAAACTAAATATTAGACAATGTAATATATGGGAGGAAAAATGGATTTACAGCTAGAAAACTTGGGTTCAAATCCCAGTTGCAATGCTTCTCAGTTGCATGACTTTGAACAAGTCTCATACATAATGTCTATGGATGTCAGTTTTGACATATATAAAATGAGAAAGTTGGAATAGATATCTTTCAAGTTCTTGCTAGTTCTAAATTCTGTGATTCTACAAGTGTGGAAGAAGAGTAGCAAGCAAAGGGAAAGAAAGAATTTAAAGTTCCCCATTAGTGGCAATAATAAACTCTAGTCCATCCTTATAAAAATAAATATGGTGCCATGTATATTGTAGACACTCAATAAATATCTGCAGAATGAGTGAATAAAGAAAACCTTTGTCTCAATTAGCTAGCAGTGCTACCTAAATCAGTAATTGTAGAATATTAAAGATATAATTTATTCAGTAAAGATTTGTTTTCAGTAAAGGAAATGAAGAAAAGAAGGAAGAAAGGAGAAAGAGAGGGCAGAAGGGAAGAAGGAAAGAATAAAGGAGACAGTGAAGGAGAGGCAAGAAAGAAGGAAGAAGCAGCTAAAATTAATTTAATCATAATACAATATTTGTTATTGGAAATAATTCCAAGGTCTATCTTACCTATCTTTTTGGGGTAGGCCATCACTAATCATGTAGAACTTAGATCAATGCAGTCTGAAAACCACAGTGAAATTGACCTTTGCCCCTCCATCTCTCTTGCCCCTTGCTTTGTGTTTTTTTTCCATTTGTAGACCTACTGAAAAACAAGAGGAATGTTTTTCATTTTCTTTCATTAACCATTGACCCAATTAGAAGAAAATTTTATTTTATTCCCTTTATTTCACACTCACTATCCCATCTAAGCCCAATTTTTTAAATACTGATATTGGCTACTTAAAAATAATTTATTAATCAGCAAGAGAAAAAAAATAATGGCAAGTCTTTATAAATCAGCTTAGTGCTGAGCTTATTATCAGAGATTTCATTGGGAGTTTTATCAGGCTGCACAGATGGTCTTGAGCTATACCTTTGTGATTTGGGAAATCAACTGTGGCTACCCTAGAAGAGTTTAGTCCTCCAAGAGACTTCTGATTGTCCCAGATAAGCAATACTGGTACAGTCAAAACTTAATGGCTTGATTGAAACATGTTAACTGATGGTTCAGACTGCCTAAGTCAATGCTATTACTGATCTGAAGTTTTTTTCAATCTCTTCTCACTACAGACCCAAAATACTTAAATGAGGACCTCAGTCAAAAACTATTTATTGAGTACCATGGGGGTATACAGTAGGATAGACTTTTCAAGGAATGGGAGTCCATATTAATGACCATAGGGTAGATGATCTCTGCCCTAAATAAACTTAAAATGTAAATTGACAATGTGAGATAACTTAGTGTAATAGGTAGAAAGCTAACCTTGCTATTAAGAAGATTTAGAATTTAAGTTGTATCTTTGATGAATAGTGGTTGTGTGACCCCAGGCAAGACACTCTTAGTGTTTCAGGTAACTTGATAAGACTATCCATTACAAAATAATTGCTCATCTACATTGAAAGAGGAAGTTAACTTACCTAGAGTTCCCTATCCCAATGAAATCACAAATCTAGACCAAACAAACAAAATCAACTGTTTCCCATTCCCAACAACCACAACTACCACAACAACAATAGCAACAAATCCTACGAATTAAAAGAAATCTTTATTATTCTTGTGTAAGTGCCATTTGAGTCTTTTAAGTCTTATCTGGGCAGTGTGCTTGAAAAGCAGAGGGTACCCAGAATCTTTGGTTAAACAGACATCAATTTCTTGCTGGTATTCACTCCACAGACTCCCCAGTGATTTTTGTATATCTTGAAGTTCCTTGATCATAGTCTGACAAATTGGCAAATGATCCTGGGCTGATCCTCATCATTGATCATAGTCATGTGCTGAATAGAAAAAAGAAATCCCTGCAAAAGACCTGAGGTGGTTTTGGCTAGATGTCTATTTTGGCTCTCCCATCATTCTCTCCCCTTACTGATTGTGAAAAATATTTGACCTTTCCTCTGCTTTTCATGGTCACTGTCTAGGTTCTAATTAGTAGTAAGGGACACCAGCATAATAAAATGTTAGTCCTTATGGCTCAGTTTCCCTCTTTGATAGAGACTGGAGGTAGAGACTCTGCTTTTCATGTGGGGAAACTTTTTCAATCTCTTCTCATCATAGTCCTAAGATATTAGTTCCAAGCAGGAGTGGGACTAGACCATAAAAGAAAATTATCAAAGTTCTTTGAGTGGAAGGATGAATAACTATTGTGCTTGCAAGCGGAAGAAGGAAAAAAATTGATTGGGGGAGGCTTCTTGGAGGAGATGGACCTTAGCCAGTGATTTAAGTGTAACAAGGATATTTTTCAGTGAATGAAATACATTTTTTTCTCTTTTTAGCCTTATTTCATTGGTTAACATTTTGCTGTAACTCCAAGGTTCTTTAGGAGTCAATCAGCTCAGGCAAATACAAGGATAGTAATGTGTATCTTATAATGGGTTATTTTAAGTAATAAAAAATTGGTCATATTGTTGTCCTTTATAACTTCATGAAAAGAAGGCTAAAAAAATCTAACTGAAAATCATCACATTCAGCAACACTTGGTCTCCTTGTTAAGTAAAGAGCCAAGAGCAAAATAGATTTAGAATATAAACTTGTTTATAAAATTGTACAGAGAAGGATGGTGGAAGATTATAATCAACATCACTTCATAAAGCAATGAGAAATGATGGAGGGGAAAATGACTATATAGAAAACTCAATGAGAGACCCAATTAAGTCAGATCATCCAAAAAAAATTGAGAATGAGAATGAAAGTAGGATAGCAAGCAGATAAAAAATAGAAAAGATTTTGTCAAGATTTCTCTTTAAAAACCCTTTTGTGTCAATGAAAGTAAAACCACCACATTTTGTCATCATAGTTATTAGTATTTTATATGAGAAAATAGAAAGTACACTAAAGAAAACAAAAATGGGAGGTTCATCTGGGTCAGACCAAATATATATCAAAGAGAATTGTGACACAATTTTGAGGATATCGAGGGATCAATTCCTACAACCTCTGAAAAAAGGGAAAACATCAAATGGTTGGGAAAAATCAATATATTCCTACTCCCCAAATAAGAGGATCAAGAGGATATCAGTAATTTCTAATCTAGCTGTCTAGTTCTATGAAATCTTGGTGAAAATAGGCTCCTCACATCTCATGGGCATCCTTGATGAAAATATGAAAAGAGAACAGATAGAATTTTACAAATGACAGTATACAAAAGAGCACATATTTATAGTCATACAAATCAGTCAACAAATATTGATTAAGCACTTACATGTGCCAGGCACTTTGCTAAACTTTGGGGATACAAAGAAGACCAAACACTTCCTGTCCTCAAAAAGTAGAAAACATAAAATTTCACTGTTTTTTTGTTGATTTAAAAAATTGTTTTTGTAGAACTAAATGCACATGTTAACATCATACGCAATTTTTGATAGATTTTATGAAATGTGTTAGCTAATACTGTATTAACTAGAGGTAACGAGGCCTTCCAGATGTTCCTATCTATGGATAACAATGTACTGATTTATTTCATCAAGCCCCAGAATATTAATTCAGTTCAACAAGCTCTTTCTCTGTGTTAGAGATAAAAACAAAACAGCCTCTGCCTGCAAGGAGCCTATATTTTACTTCACATAGATAAATATAAAACAAATGTGTAATGGTACAAAGTAATTCTATTGGGAAAAGAGAGCAATAATAACTAGGGTTTCAAGAAAGTCCTTATATAGAAAATAACTCTTGAGGTAAGCCTTAAAGTGAAATAAGGATTATAAGAGGTAGAACTTGGGGGGGGGGGAGAGCATTCCAAGCATGGGAGATACACTATATGGACACAGAGATACAAGAGTTGTCTATAGGGAACAGAAAATAAGCCAGTGCAAGTTGAATATGAAAATGTGTAAAGGGGAGTAAGGTAAAATCTGTCTGGAAAGCAGGTTGGATTCAGATTGAGAAGGTTTTTAAATGTCACAGTAGTTTGTATCTTATCCTAGAATCTATTGGGAACCATTGAAGCTTCTGGAGCATGGGAATAACATCATCTCCAAAATGAGATCCATAATTACTCAAAAGAGGTCATTCTTACTATCCACAGTGGGAAAACAAAGTGGATGAAGAATGTCTATTTTCCAGCCTGTGATATACAGTTGGTTGGACATCCTATAGAGTTCTTCCATCGGTACCTAAATCTTGGACAAATACTACAGATGCACTATGAGGTGGACGTAGAATTGAATAGGAGGAGGAGTGCAGGCTGGATTGCATTTGGGAAACTGTGCAGCACTTCCAGAGATCCCAAGCTTCTTCCTAAAAGAAAGTTCCATCATTTCAACACCTTTATTCTTCTGGTGAGGCTATATGGCCACAAATCATGGGATGCCAGAAAATCTGAGGAATCAAAATGGGGTTTGCCCAGAGGGCAATGGAGAGATGTATGGTGGGTAGAAATAGAATACAACATCTTAACAATGGCAGACTGCATGCATGAAGTAGCATTAAAAATCATCAAAGGGATGTATTGTCAGCAAAAGAAATGGGCTGGTCATGTAAAGAATGTGAAAAATGACAGGTGGACAGCCAGAATGTTGCTCTGAACCCTCATAATACGAGGAAACCTAAAAGAAAGCCTCTTTGCAGGGCACCTCCCTTCTGTGGAGGATTTCTAGGAAGACATAGACAGGCGTCATATTGAAGAGATCTTAGCTTCATTGCAGTGTCTAGTCCATTTCTATTTCTTATGCTATCAAAGGTAAGGAGTCATCACTCCTCTACAGTAATTTCTTGCAAGTGAAAAAGGCATGCAAATGAAGAGGAGATGCTGAAAACACACTCCCCTCACACTCCCTTTCTCATAGTATAATTGTCCAGAAGTTGTTTTACTTGAAAAAGAATTTTTGATTCCACAGTCCAGAAAAATTGATTAAGCTTTGTGGCAATTTGTACATCATCATTCAGAAAGCAAGTTTGGCTGGAGTATTATCAGTAATGTTGCATTAAAATGTTAGATGGTATTTTAATATGAGATATGTGGTCCTGACTTGTAATTTCAGTGGTTTAGGAATTCCAGGTCAGGAAACTCCATTTTCCAAAGCAATTTAGCTACAGATCTCAATTTCTGTCTATGTCAGAGGAAAGACTTGAACTAAGGTCTTTCTGATGTCAGAAACTTGGATTTTTATCCACTGTGTTATGGTTCTTCTTTATGAAGTCAATTAGTAGAAATGCTCATAATTACAATAGTAATTGACATATAGATAGTATTTTTTGAATTTGAAAAGTTTTATAAATAAATATGTGAACTATAGTGCCAGGCATCTCAATACTTAAATAATGCCTAGAATACATGTCTAGAATGCTTTAGGTTTACCACTTAAATGGTCCCAAGGAAATGGGTCTCCTCTGTGAAAGATAGGCTTAGCCAGCACACAATTTAGTGATATGAGACTCTTTGGAAATTAGACCTCTATATGGAGGTCTTAATACACAGCTATTTATAAATGTTGTCATTTTGTATGTAATATATCTATGGAGTTAATACACAGCTACTTATGTTTGTAGTCACTTTGTGTGCAATATATCTATGGAGTTAATACATTAGCTACTTATGTTTATAGTCATTTTGCATGTAATATATAACTTTTATTCAAAGATCTCAAAAATGTTGTTACTTTTTTTTATGGGACAACTTCCCATTGACATAGATGAGGAAACTGGTATATGGTCAATCATTCTTATAAGGGCATGCTACAAAGACAAAAAGGTAATAGTAGTAAATTAAAAATCAGAAATCTCTTGCCTTTAATACTTTCTTAAAAGCAACACAAAATTGTGCAAAGAATAGTGAACTAGGAACCAAAAGACCAAAGTTTGAATCCCAGTTCTCCTACTAACTGGTTAGGCAGTTGACAATTCCTATCTGGCCTTCTCTTTCCAAATCTGGAAAATAAGGGCTAGGAAATAGTTGATCGCTGGGGTCCCTTTCAGCTCAGACATTCCACAATGCTTCCCCTCACTTCCATGCTAGCCTTGCTTTCCAAATAGGTACTCTTCCAGATGTGGTCTTTCTTCGTTTACACCACACAGACAATCTGTTCAGTAACAACAGCCCTGCTTATCATCAAGAAGGGATCTGACCTCAACCAAGCAGAGCCTCAGAAGGCTGAAATAAGCTTGGCTTCCCTCCCAACCCCAGAAATGGCAGCTACAGAAAGGGAGTTCTGCTGCCACCATCCGGCCCCTGGGGTTGTCCCTGACATAGGAAACGTGTAGCCAGGATGAAGGAAACACAGCCTAAATTGTCTGCTCGGCTATTCACTTAAAATAAGCTGTGTGTGAGGAAGCTTTCAGAGCAGCAGGAGTTGGGGCTGCAAAAATAGACGTACGGTGCAGCTGCACCCTTTGCAACTTTCAGGGAAAACACATATTATTTACCAGACAATAATAGATACCAGAGAATAATCATGATTATTATAGCGTTTGTGACGGCGAATGCTATAGTTAGGGTTCCAAAATGGCTTTCATTATTTTGCAGTCATTTATAAATGCCTCAAATTTTTTTTTTCTTCTAGTAGGCTGATGCTTTCCATGTTTAATGTCTGTCTAAAAGGTAAATTTGAACATTCAGAAACTTATTTGAAATACTCTTCTTTGGGAGTGGAGGGAGAGAGAGAGGAGGGGGCAGAAGAAGAAAGAGGAAAAAAACTTAAACATGAATCTTAGACTACTGAAAAAGAAACTGCAGCATCATTAAGAAAATAATCCAAAATGGTAGCTTGTAAGAACTTTTAAATAACTCCATAATTAGCTAGCCCTAAGATTTGAATAAATATGATTTACAAACTAATTAAGTTTGAAAACCTTACATCTAAGTTCTCTTTCTCCTCCTCTTCCTTTTCCTCCTCTTTTTGCTTCTTTGCCTACTTTGTTGTGGTTATCATTATCATCATTAGAATGAAAATTAATGTGTGTTCAATCCAGTGATACACCTAGCTGTGGGATCCTGAATGTATCACTCAATTCCCATGTATCTCACTCAGGTAATTCTCTGGAACTTATCTACTAGATTTCCACACTGATGAAATCACAGATCTTTTTTGTATGCTATTACAAAGTTCTATTACGTATATTATTTGATTATTATAATAGTTCTATCAAGTAAGTAGGGAATGTATTACTATCCCCATTTTGTAAGTAGGAAATAAACCTAGAAAGGCTAGGAGTATATAGTTATAAGGCTCTCAAGCAGCAAGTTCCAGAAAGGAAAAAGAATAAAAAAAATACTTTTTATTCTTAATTAGTTCAAATCAATTCAATTCAATAAACATTAAGCATATTCTAAGTGCAACCCATTACAATAGACTAGAATAGAGGTTACAAATAACGAATCAAGTCCCTGTCCTCAAGAAGCTTACATTCTAATTATGAGTGTGGGGTGGGGATGCAACAGAAACAAAAATATATAAGTACAAAATATATCAGTTTATAGCATCTTCCAGATGCTAATATTTGGCTCTCTTCAAAAATAATTTAATTTAATGTTACATTTTCTTATTTTAAATTATGAACTCAATTAACAAACACAAAAGTTGAAATATATAGAGAGGAACAAAAAGAGTACTAGCTAGAAGACAATGAACTTCTGTAATGATTTTTAAAGTAGATAGTAAAAAAAAAATTGCTATTTTTGTGATTACTTCCAAACTTTTTTTTTGCTCCTGTAATGTTTTTTGTAGTGATACTTTGATGATTTGCAGTGTTTTGGGGGAAAATGGTACTCTTTTCTTCTTTTTATTTAAAATCTCACATTTCACCAATTTACCCTCTTCCCCTATCACCACCAGATAGAATTCCCCTATTACTACTTTTGAAACAAGTAAGTGTATTCAAATAAATAGACCAGCACACTGGTCATATCAGAAAATGCATACCCTATTTAATACTTCTGGAGATGAGAAGTTATCATGACTAATATAAAGTCATGATTGGTCACTGCACTGATCAGATTTCTGAAGATTTTAATACTTTTTTTAGCCTATTATTTGTGTAAGTATTTCCAGTCTCCTCCAAATTCTTTATATTTATCATTTCTTCCACTACTGTCTTTCATTACTTTCCAGTATCCCAAGGAAGAGTGATTTTTATAGACAAATTTTGTCAAGGGAATGTTTTTCAGTTATCTTTTCAGAATCAAAACTCTGCAAAGGGAAATGACTCAATCTCATGGCTCAATTCCTCTTACTCTTCCCATTCTCTTTTCTTTGCAGCTTTTTCTCCTCCTTCTCCTTATAAAAACAGTAAAAGTCAAATGAAAGATTAATAGCTACCCAATGTGATAGAATGTCTACACTTTTTAGAGCCAACTGGGCCAGATAAAAACTTTTCATGTCTGGGTGACTCTAGTATATTTGTGGTGTTTTACATTTTTAATTTGGCAATTAAATGTACATCTTAGAAGTGCATACAATGTTGATGATTTAGTATTACTCTGGGAACTCTGGCATTTCCTACCACAGTGCACATTTAAACTTCCAACTTGCTGTTAGCAAGTATCAAGAGCCATATTCCTACTATTCTCATTAACACCAGTCATCGAGTAGGCATTGCACAAAGGATGTACTTAAACTTGGTCCCTCCCCAGTGGACTTTTTTTTTTTAGCTCACTTAAATTCATTCTAATTTCTTATTATAACCACAGTGAAGTTTTTGTTAGTTCTAACAATATTCTCCACAGTTGTAAAGATTTTTATAAGCCTTCTACCTCCACTTCACATTAGCAAAACTTTAGCTGGGAATGTTTTTGATATCCTCATTTGTGAAAATTAAAAAAAAATGTTCACTGTTGTATGGATGAATAGAAAAGGACCTTCTCCTTCCTTCCCTCTCTCACTCTTTCTTCTTCCCCTCCTTCACTCCCTTCCTTTTTTTCTTTTCCTATCTTCCTTTCTTAAATGAATATTCTTTATTTTGACAATCTACCAAAAAGACAAAGTGATACAATGGGAAAGAGTATAGTATTTGAATTTATTGGACCTAGGCTCACTTCTTCCACTGACTCTATGTTGGCAAAGTCACTTAACATAAATAGCCTTGGTCTCCTCATCTGTAAAATTATGGAGTTGAACTTGATAACCTCTAAAGAAACCTACCTCCTATTCTATGAAACTCCATCTAATGCATATTTATAATCCCAGCCACAACAGTCAAGCAAAATGAACTGCTTTAGTTCTAAACTGATCGCCAGCTGAATATCTGAATGACATTAAAATAAACCAATAAGAACGAAGATCCAGGAATCAATTTCTGTGCTGGGATAGGCATTTCTAAGTAAATCAGATTTCAATCCAAAGTTGGGATCAAAGAACCCCACAAAAGCTTGTCATCGTGCTGTCAGAGGGCTTCAGAGAGGTTATTTTTCTCCAACCCTACCTGTTTGGTTTTGAAATATAAAGATGTGAATGGCTCATCTCCTCAAGGAAAGAGTTAGAAAAATGAGTGGACTGATTGAGTGATTTTGGCATCTGAACTTTGATTCATTCATTCCTACCACTGGGGAGATCATTCCATCTGTCTGAGAAGCCTTTTGAGAGGTGTGTCTCCATGTAGATTATTACTTCATTTGCTATAAAGATGATCATTGCTTTATAACAAACACCCCAGAGTGAGGTTTTTTGCTTAGTAGGAAGGGCTGTAGAAGTAGTAGAAGGAGCAGCAGAGCTCTAATTATGGTTCTGTCACTATTTAGAGGCATAGGATCAATCTGAAGACCCAGCTCACTCAATGTGAAATAAGGTGGAAAGCTACAAGCTTTTGACTTGGAACGAGGCACATGGCCATTGGTTAAAAGATATGAATTGTCTCTATTAGAGAACTAACTCAGTTGGTCATGTGAAATTGGTGATGTTGACTTTTAGCTGTCCTGGAAATGAGATTCACAGAGCAAGTCATGCTTGCTTAGTTAACATCCTTCTTAGCTCAGAGGGAACCAACTGAATGTCTATTGCCTTACTTATACCTATGCTCTCATTTTCTGGGAGTGGTTCAGTTACACTGTATTCTGACTGGCTCCTTCTTTTCTGTTTTTCAGGAATACTCACTCACAGGGTACCTTGCATGGAGAAAGGGAGCAGAGCAAATCATGTCACTCCACCAAATGACACCAGCTGGTCAGCTCACCACCCCTCTGGCTAAAACTCAAGTAAATAAAGCAGCTTCCTGTCATTAAGCGTCTTGGAGGAAGCTGCTCTCCCATGGTGGCCTCTGGCCTAAAAGAGCCAGCACATCTTGGACCCACCAAGCCTGCTCAGCATTCCTGCTGCTGCCACCTCTTCTCATCCCCAGAAGAACTTAGGGATTTTGCCCAAGGTTTAAAACAAGACAAAACAAAAACAAAAACAAAAAAAGCACCAATAAACCACAAGGACCAATGTAGGTACTTTTCCCTCTCTGTCTTCAAGGCTCAGAAATGTGAGACTGAAAGATGATATGGATTTTTTTTAAAAAAAAATTTTGTCTTTTCAAAAACTGCTGTGGTTTTGCTGCTACACTAAGAATTGTGATTTGCATTGTACGGTTTTGGACCTATACTATTCACGTTTTGGTGGGGGAAAGGGATTCAACTGGAGTCACAACGCTTCAGGGTCATCTCTAGCCTACCCAGGATGCACTTTTAAATGAAGAGTTAGAATATTTTATTGGCTAATATACTTTTTCTTGTTATTTTTACAAAGGCCACCTTTATCCTTTTTAATGCCATATTTTCAGTGTTACACTTTTATGGGTTTTAATTTTTGATTTGACAGATGTAAGAAGCAGCATGAATAGTTTATACTGTGGTTTTTCAGAGACGGAATGCCAAGAGAACTCAGTAAATGTTTATTCTTCTCAGCTTTCTCTTTAAATTCCCCTAAATAGCGCCCCATTTGGGAACAGAGCAAGAGTGTTGAACTAAAGACCAAAATTCCCTCAAGGTGTAAAATAATATGAGAGGAATATTTGCTGGGCGTCACGAAAGACTTGGATGAAATTTCAGCCCTGATGGTTTTCAGTGATCCAGGAAGCCAGTGAGACAATCTCTCCATACGCAGCGCCCTTTCATGATAATTAGAATGGTATGGACAAACCGCCGCAAACAAGGAGTAAAGTGAGAAAGGTCCCCCATGATTCTGTTTCACTGTTTGCTTTCTCCTGTCATGGTTAAGAGAAATGTGCAATTCGATCCTCAATCGGTGGGTGGAGGATAACAGGGTAGATTTACTTGTGTGCACTTGTACAGTCGTAGCCGAGAGTCCAAAAGTCCACTAGAGCATGTATACTGGCACTGAATTGGTGAGACAGTTGTGGAGTATCCCATTCTGACAAATACAAAAAAAAATACAAAAAAATACAAAAAAAATCCAAAAAACCCAAAAAAAGAAAACCAACAACAACAACAAAAAAAATTCCGATCACCTTGTGATTCAGTGTATCTGTTTACTAACTCAAATAAAGCAATTGTTCACGCTGAAGGTTTCCAAGTGCACCCTGACCTACAAGGCTGCAGAGCAGAACCAACGAGCAATTGGCAGAAGAGAAAGGGAAGGTTGGCTGGTCGATTGCAGGGTCAGCAGAGCTGGGACAGGGGTACCTATGCCCAGAGCCAGAGCCTTGTAGACATGGGGCACGACGGGCACTATGTACATACTGTATTTCTATATTTTCCTTTGTACAGATTCACTTAACAAGTCAAGCTACTGTTTTACAGGTGCTCCTTATTTATTAGAGCTGTGAGAGCTTGGGAAACACACCTGGCGAGCGAGCTCGCTTTTTAAAAATAAAATCGTGGGGCAAGGGAAAGGGAGGTGGGAGGGAGGGGAAGCTCGCAAGCCAGGGGAGAGATTTTTAAAATTGAACAAAAGAAAAACCTCCAGCAACAAATTAAAAAGAAATCCCACCCTCATCTCCAACACATGCCAACCTTCTTTCCCCTCTCCCAACACATGTACACATACACACACACACACACAAACACACACACAGAGAAGTGGCACTGAACTTGTGCTCATTTTCCTTCTGGGCTCACAACATTTTTTCTCTCTCCCTGACTGGTGTCAGATTTATTAAAACAAAAATAAATCTCTAAGAAAAAAAATGCACTAACTTGTGCTGCTGTTGGGTTTTGTTTTTTTTTCATTACTATGACTATTGTCATTTGAAAGTATTCTTATCTTTCTTTATGGATTATAACTTTCTGAGGATCAGTTAGTTTCAAACAACAACAAACACAACAATAGAGATATTAATTCTGCCTAATCTCTTTTTCATCATTTTCTTTTGAAAAATAAAATAAAAGAATATAGAGATGTTATTTGAAGGTCCAAGTCCATTACCTATTCAATCATACCATTCCCTCATATCACATTTCACAAATATACAGCTCTGTCTGTAGGCTTCAGCCTCTTTGCAAGGAAGTGCTATGTAGCAGAATTGACCTAAACCTTGGATTGGGCATCAGAACATCTGAGTTTGAATCCCCACCCCCACCCCCTACATACTACCTGTGGAGCCTTGAGCAAATCATTATTATTTATTATCAATCAATTGGTATTTATTAAGCATTTACAGTGTGTGAGATGCAGTAGAAGAAAGGCAAAAAACTCCAATCAATCATTGCCTTCAAGAAATGTACATTTAAACATTAAAAACAACATGAAAATAAATAGGGACATGTAAAATGCATTGAGCAGTGACATGGCACAATAGATAGAGTGCCGACCTGGAGTCATGAAAACTCATAAAATCTGACCTCAGATATTTACTAGCTGTGAGGTTTATCGTCAGTCTGCCTCAGTTTCCTCATCATAAAATAAGCTGGAGAAAGAAAATGGCAAATAACTGGTATCTTTGATAGGAAAACCACAAATGGGATCATGAAGAGTCAGACACTACTGAAATAACTGAATAATAACAAAATGCCTTAAGAGTCGATGGAAAGTAATGTTACAAGGAATGGTTCTGATATTAGGGGCACAGTCAAACATTATTCGTGTGATCTCTGAATCTCAATTTTTGCAATCTGTTGATTATCTCCAATTTATCACATATATACATGTATCACACACACATACATACATATATATATATATATATATATATATATATATAAAATTTGTATGTACATAGTTCTTTATATATATATTGCCTCTCACATTAGACTGTGAGCTACTTAAAGCCAGAGGCTTTTTAACCTTCCTATGTATCTACATCACTTAGCATAGTATCTGGCACTTAATAAGTACTTAATAACTGCTTGTTTATTGACTATAAAATGTAGGGTTTGGACTGAATTTCCTCTCCTCCTTTACAACTCTAAATCTTGCGTTTGTTTCTTTTCCAAAGTCATTCTCAAATCAATTTTTCAGCTCTTAAGACTTCTTTCCAAAACAAAGTTGTTAATAGAGATCTACCTAAATAGTAATGCAAATCAAGAAAAAGACATTAACAAAACCTATGGGCTATTTGCTGGTTTTCTACCCATTTCCACATCCCAACATTAGCCGTATATTTTGTTTGGGGCATCTATTCGTTTTAATCTGACTTGTGATTTCATCATTGTAGGAGGTATAGAAATCCCAAATCCCTATAGAAACCCCCTATTGAGGGAGATTAGTAAGGGTTGTTTTGATGTACCATTTCAGGAATTGAGATATTAAGTGACTTATCCAGTAAATATCATAGAATTTAAACTCAAATTTTCCTATCTCTAATTCTCTATCTACTACACCATGTTGCCTCTCTTTGGTATTACTTAGCTTTTATAAAGGTTGTATGGCAACCAGCAGTTCACCTTGGGGTCAGCCTAGTTTCTCTATGGTACCTAAACATTTGCATATCAAAAGCAGGTGCTCATTAAAAATGTGCCGTCCAAGGGAAACCTTTTTCAAATGATCATGCTGTGGTTTCTGCCACACTGGCTCATGCTTTCATAGCCCCGGGGCATCATCAGTGGAGGCCTCTGGGTACAATTCTGTGCCAACGACATAGTCTCCAAATGAGCTGAACAGGCTCAGCAGAGGACATGCCAGGTTGGAGAGAATTGGCCATCAGTTTTCCTGCCTGGTAAGCCATCCCTGATAGCACTATTCATCTGGACTTGGCCTGAGAGACAATCACACAGGATATTAATTTTGCTTTTGTCTGCTGTCCAAGGTTGTCGGCAAACATTTTGACCCTTCTGGAAACAAAAGTTTCCTTTGTTCCCTACGCTAGAGAATATCATTAGACATCAGTATATTGTTGTCTTCTTTTCCTCCTCCTTTTAAACTCAGCATTTCCAGAGTGCAATATCTCTTAGACCTGAAAATCATCTATAGAAAAGAAATACAAACCAACCCTGAAATCTAATCCGTAGAATGACCATGGAAACCTAAACTGATCCAGAATTTTTTTTAACCTCCTGAGCATTTGTGCAGATGATTCAGTTTCATTCTAACTTGGCCCTAATTTTAAACATGAACAAAAACATTGGACAGTAATGATTTACGGCTCACTTCACCTTTTGGCTTCTGAGAAGATATGGAGGATACTCGACTTCCTGGAAAATGAGTAAGGGAGTGAATCAGTCAACATTTATTGAATTTCCCCTGTCCCCATATCATTCTAGGTATAATGGCAAAATATGAAAGGGGTAAGAGAGAGGAACAAAATGAAAACCCTGGCAGGGCTTAAAATTGAATTGGCAGAGATAGAGCAAAGACATGAGAAAAGTCTTCAAAAACACTGACAATGTCAATATACCAAATTGGCCAAACAGAGCTATTAAGTAACAGTTCTGGGCACCCACTTAAAACTTTGTACAGTGGGCCTCTTCCAGATTTACAGAAAAGTGGTGATCCTACATCCATTTCAAGGACCCATGCACCACTAGAGGCACAATTTAGTCAAGGGCTACTGCTCTGAGAGTCTGAGTGGGATAGTTGGTGACTTAGTTTTCAGGTGATTGACTGCTAATTAAGTCTTGGCTTGAATGAAACCTATGCACAGGATGCCTGTTGTGCCTTGCATAGTGTGTAATATACTTTTGAACCCATGAATATCATGTAGGTTTGACTGAAGTTTTACTTTAATGAAAGAAAAAACTAATTGGACCTTCCTACTCATGGCCATAGTTCTTGATTTCATCTAACACCATATATGTTTTGAAGTCCCATGGAAAGTCTGTGCCATAATCATAAATTGCAGGGGTAAGCAAGAACCTAACAGCTGACACATCTTACTCTAAAACAATTCCTTCTTTTTAATTTTTTCCAATTACATGTAAATTTCAACATTAGTTTTTTTTTTAATTTTGAGTTCCAAATTATTTCTTTCTCTTCTCCCATCCTTCCTCATTGAAAAGCAAGCAATTTGATATGTTATACATGTGCACTCATGCAAAACATATTTCCATATTAGTCATGTTGTAAAAGAAAACATGGACCAAAAAAACCCCAACCCAAGAAAAATAAAACTAAAAAAAGTATGCTTTGAACTGCATTCAGATTCCATTAGTTCTTTCTCTGGAAGTGGCTAACATTTTCCTTATAAGTCCTTTGGAATTGTTTTGCATTGCAGAGAATAGCTAAGTAATTTAGCTGATTATCACATAATACTGTGATTGGGGTATACCATGTTTTCCTGGTTCTGTTCACTTCACTTTGAATCAGTTCATGTAAGTCTTTCTCAGTTTTTCTGAAAACCCCCGCTTGTCATTTCTTGTAACACAATAATATTCCATAATAATTATATACCACCACTTGTTCGGCATTCCCCATTTGATAGGCATCTCAATTTCCAATTTTTCACCACCATAAAAAAAAAAAACTTCTATAAATATTTTTGTATAAGTAGATTCTTTTCCCTTTAGGGGAGGAAACAAACATACTAGTGCTATTATAAGCAATTTCTTCTTAAATGAAAAAAAGTCTCTTTATTCATCTGTTTGTAGAAAATAATTTCCTTTGGCAACAAAGCACAGGACAACTAGATGAAAATGTCATTTATGCAGTTTAGTGTTTAGGGAAAGTCATCAAAATTCTTGCCTAATTCATTCATTCATTCATTGCATTTACTCAACCAAAATTATTAAGTCCCTACTCTGAAAAGCACTTTACTAGGTGCTAAGGAAATGCAAAATCAAATGTATGGTCTCTTGCCAACAACTTTATTTTAGGGAAGGAATTCTAGACTTCTAGAGCTAGAATGAGTCTAGATATCAGTGAGGTTCTTGACACGAAAACATTTCTATATGAGAATTCATATTTATTCCTAAACAACAAGAAAGAACCTATTAGTATAAAATCAAGGACACCCTATAACCATAGAGCTGGAAAGTATATTGGATATATTCTAGTCCATTTCACAGATGAGGAAATTGAGACACAGAAAAATCAAAGAACTTGCCAGAAATCACACTGGTAGCATGTGTTGGAACCAGAGCTACATTTTTGTGTGTGTGTGATCTCTCTATTACACCCTGATCATGAGAAAGTTGCAAAGGAATGAAAAGGCAATATAAGTATTCCTCTTTGGAAGTGTACGATGAGCAAGAGTAAAATGAGCATCAGACTTATAAGAGTGGAAGGATTTAAATTATACCTTTGCAAAAGATTAAGTCACTTAGCTCTTTAGTGCCCAAACTTGTGTGATGCAGGCATCCCTCTCTTTTGTATGGAAGGGATTTAGAAATAACTATCTGTCATACATAGAGAATAGGGAGTAGATCTTGGAGTCAGGAAGACTTGGAGTTTGGCTTGTTCCTCCTACTGGCTATCGTCACTTAACCTCTCAGTGCCATCCATCCCTTCCCCACCACTGCAATAATTCTCTAAGTCTAAAAGTTGCATAGGAGCTCTTTTACTTGAATCAGTAAAAGGTGTTTTTTCATGAGAGGCAGGGGTTTTCTTACATCACTGAACTTACAGGCTTGAACCAAAAAACAAACCTCTGTAGCATAATAGCATCTTTTTCCCTTGGTCCTTTAAAAGGCCAAATATGCAAATATCCATCTGCTTATGGACAGATTTGGATGAGGGGGCAAGAGAAAGGCTTTTCAAAAAAAAGAGCAGAGGTACATTTAATATCGTCAATGAGTCCCAGACTTGAATTTCTTCATCCCTAGAGGAAATAAACAGAGGATGTTATGATGCACACGGGTGACGTACACACATTTTTCCATTTCAATGTAGTTTGATTTTCTAACTATTAGGTCTTCTCTCCCCTTGGCTCTCACTAAGATTGATGGGTGAATATTAAACATGCTAGAAGCCAGTTAGGGTATATGAAAATAAAATATTTCCTTCCCTCCCTCCTCTTCCCAAAGCTCAATGAGCTGAGATGGGCTACAGGTGTTGAAGGTGTGAACAATGCATTTCTTACATACACATCTGGACTGAATCTCCAGTTGACAGTGGGTTACTTGTATTTTGGATATGGACCTGTGATTTCATCATTTGGGAGAGTCCCTGGTGTGGAAACTTCTCTCCACCCAGAAGAAAACGGGTCACCTTACTTTTAGTTTAGAGTTGCCTGGGAAAGCTAAAAGATTAAGTGATCTGCCTGAAGTCATACTTCAAGCATGCATCTGAAGACTTGAATCCTGGTCTTTCCGTCTCCAAGGCCAATTTTTTAAGTATTATGCCAGACAGTCTCTCCATTGAAGTACATTCACTTATTTAAATATCATTGTCAACTCAAGTAGCAACTCTATTTGGATTTTAAACATTTCAGGGCAAATGTACTACTCCCACTTTGAATTAGTAGATTAGTTGGTCGAGTGGAAGAATCTTTAAAGTATGTTAATTTTCATTCTTCTACCTCTCCCATGCTCCTTAAGACCTGAATATTAAATAGTCATTTAGTTTCTTTTTCCTCAATTTTTATGCATTTAGGGGGACCAACTATAGAAGTTACATAAGCCAACTGCTGAATGTTAAGTAGCATAAATACAAAACAGCAGTCACAGATTTGGAAGTGGAATAGACCATATAGATCATCTTATCAAACTCTTTTCAACTGTCAAATAGGAATAATAACATCACCTGCCTCACAGGGTGCTTGTGAGGATCAAATGAGATCATATTTGTCAAAGTGCTTAGCAGAACACCCAGAATACAGTAGTAGATGTAACAAAAATATTTATTTTCTTTTTTTTCCTCAATAGTATTTTATTTTTCCAATTACATGTAAAAATAGTCTTCAACATTCATTTTTGTAAGATTTTGAGTTCAAAACATTTCTCTCTCCTTTCCTTACTACTCCCTTCCCCAAGACATCAAGCAATCTGATATAGGTACAACCACATAAATGTTTATTCTCTTCCCAACTTTTCTGTTTTTGTTAAGTATCACCATCATTCTGATTATCCAGATTTGCTATACCTAGAGATATTCTTGACACTTCCTTCACTCCTGATATGATATTCAATTAATTTACAAATATTTGTGATTTTATCCCTACAACATTTCTTGAATATCCCTTTCTCCATTAGCATGGCTACCACCCTAATTGCAAGCCCTTATTATTTCTTGCCTATACTACTACTGTATTACTGCTCTCCCTGCCTTTGATATCTCCTGTCTTTAATTCGAATCCTCCACTCCATCATTGCTATCCTTAGGTACCAGTCTAAGCACATCACCTCCCTACTCAAGAAATTCCAATGCCTTTCTTTTGCTTCTAGGATACAATATGACTTAGTCTCTTTGGCTTTTAAAAGTCTTTAACAATCTGGCTCTATTCTACTCACATTGTTCTCTTTTCTTTACTTTACACTATGGCCAACCTGGCCTGCTTGTTTTTCTTTGCAGCTAACATTTCATCTCCCATCCCCCATTTCTAGAATATCCTCCTTCCACAATGTAAGTACTTAATAAATGCTCACTGAAATGGTTTAAATTTAAATACTAGTTGTTTCACCATGGGAGAATCAATTAGCTTCTCAGTACCCAGAACAGATCTCTAAGACCATAGCTCAACTTGGCTTGCACTCCATGGACCTCCACCCTGGGATAACCTGATCATCTGAAATCTCATCATCTTACAGATTGACTCAGGTTTTGATATTCAATATCTTCTCAACTCACCCTTAATTAGCTGTCTCTTCTGATTGGAGGGCTGACAGGTGGAGCATTAAACTCCTACCAAAATCTTGCTTTATAAAGGACTCAACACCTTTTAGATAATTCCATTTTCCATCAGTTTCTCTGCTTGGCAATGATTCCAAGGAACACCAAGTTGGGTACCACCTAGTGGCCATCCCCATTCCATCATTTCAACTTTCTTTTGTACGTTATTTTCCTCCATTAGATTGTAAACTCCTTGAGAGTAAGGACTGCATTTAGGGAGGTATACTAACAAAATCTCAACCAAAAAAATTTAAAATATTCATAGTATATGCTTATCCTATAAGCTCAAATAAGTTAATGTGAGTAAAAAATACTTTGTAAATCTCAAAGTGGTATTGAAGCTTTTAGGAAAAGAAAGCATATAAAGGATACTTCAGGAATGACACAGAAAGGTCTGAGATGTCTCTGTAATATCACTGCGATATGGCAAGGAAATCCCAAGAACGTTTTGTCTCTGGATCTTCTCCTTAAATTAAATCCCCAGTTTCTTCTCATTTTTATCTTTGTGTATAAACATACTTTTTTTCCCCAAATAGTTTCAGATGATATTATTTTTGTTATTCATAATACCTTTCATTATTCATTGGGAAGACAGAGTAAAATCAAGAGAGCACATGGTCTTTGACTTGAAAACTTAGAGAGGGAAAAAGTACAGGGAACTGAGGTACATTTGTCTGGAAATCCAAAATATCATTTTCTATTAGTATTTTTTTAAGATTCACTTTAAAAAATGAAACTATTACAAAGCTCTGTCAAAAATAATGAACCAGAAAAGAGAGGGAATTTAAAATATATATATATCAGCATCCAAACATTAACATCCCTATCTTTTTTTCTCTCCCCAACCCACCTTTTTTACCCCCAAGAAGCCTCCTACCCAGTTTCCACCATTCAACACACAGTATCTCCTTCATATACAGTAGCTGGATTCGAGTATGAGACCGAGGGCCAGGAATGCAATAAGATACTTTTATGCTTATTGATCTTTTTTTTTCATTTTTTGGAAAGAGATTGTTTTCATGAAACTTTAATTCACCTAATTTTTTTTTAGCTTTTTAGTCGAACTGCTACACATTTTATCCTTGTTCTTTGTGAAATGCTAATCCAGCACGAGGTTTTCGTTTTCCTGGTGTAACTTTTCAGAAATTGTATATCTGCATAGCAACCCGCTGCAGGCTGCTTATGTCACGGTATCGCATGTCAGAAAGATGAAAAGAAGTCCAAATCTGAGCTGCTCGTCCAACTTGTGCCCCTGATTCTTGGGCATAGATCTTCCCATACTTAAAATAAGTGGCAGGAAAGCCATTTCAAGGCCAGAGAGGTGCAAACTTTTATCTTGTTGATGACAGAAAATGACACATGACCTCAGCTCAGCACAGGCTGGACGATCGAACCAGAAACAAAGGCCGTATTTTTCTCCTCTTGTCCCTGTTGTTAGCTTCCAAGTGCAACTTGAGCCCGGATTCCGAACCCAGTGTCCAGATTAGAGATTGTTGACTCAGATTTAGTGGTGAAATGTGAGCCCAGACCCTGTTGATCGCAGAGCCTTGAAGGAGAAGGTTTACTCAAGCCAAGAGAGAGATTGCATGTCAGTGGAGAGTCTGTCTTTTCTTTATCACAAACTTCCTGATCTGCCTGTGTTTTAATAGTTTCCACCAAAAGAAAAAAGAGAGAGAAAGAAAGAATGGGGGAAAAAAAGACACCCTCTCAGTTCCTTCTTTACTGTGTCATAAATCAGGAAATTAACAAGTGTGTAACTGGCCTTTGCCACAGTGGAAGACAAGGAGCCCTCTGTTTCTTACCCGTGGGTAGCACTTAGCATAATCCATCGAGAGCACAGGGAGAGAGGATGAAAAATGGAGGCTTAATCTAGCCATTTAAAGGATATTTCTCATCATCTAGGCACATGGCTTTTATGAGACCAGGACATGACTTAGAAGCTTGCTTTCCAGTTTGAAGGAGAGGCTTTAAGAGAAATCATTCACTCTCTGTCTCTCCTTCCTCCTGCCTTTCCTCTCTCCCTCCTCTCTGTTTCTCTGTGGTTTGCATCTCTCTCTCTCTCTCTCTCTCTCTCTCTCTCTCTCTCTCTCTCTCTCTCTCTCTCTCTCTCTCTCTCCTCTCTCTCCTCTCTCTCTCTCTCTCTCTCTCTCTCTCTCCTCTCTCTCTCTCCTCTCCTCTCTCTCTCTCTCCTCTCTCTCTCCTCTCTCTCTCTCTCTCTCTCTCTTCTCTCTCTTCTCTCTCTTCTCTCTCTCTCTCTCTCTCTCTCTCTCTCTCTCTCTCTCTCTCTCTCTCTCTCTCTTCTCTCTCTCTCTCTCTCTCTCTCTCTCTCTCTCTCTCTCTCTCTCTCTCTCTCTCTCTCTCTTCTCTCTCTCTCTCTCTCTCTCTCTCTCTCTCTCTCTCTCTCTCTCTCTCTCTCTCTCTCTCTCTCTCTCTCTCTCTCTCTCTCTCTCTCTCTCTCTCTCTCTCTCTCTCTCTCTCTCTCTCTCTCTCTCTCTCTCTCTCTCTCTCTCATTGCTGTCTCTCAGTCTCTTTCTTTTTCTGTATCTCTCTGTCTCTATGTGTTTCTGTCTCTCTATCTCTGTATCTATTTCTCTGCCTCTGTCTGTCTGTCTGAGTCTGTCTGACTCTCCCTTCCTTCCTCTCTTTTAACTTTGGCACCTCCCCGTCTTTTCCTTGGCTTCTAATTTGATCCCTCTTTCAAGCTCTCCATGCTTTTGGTAATTTATGTGCAAGATTTTTTCCCAACCTCCAAATGTTTTTCCATTTGGCAAACCATGTTCTGAAGCCTCCATGCAATGGAACTGTAGAATCCATTTTTTGCCAGAAAACATGAAGTTGTTTAACAAAAAAAAAAAAAACCCAAAACAACAAAAATAAAACCCCAATACCTCCAAGCCTCATATTAGCCATCTTCTATTCAAAGGCAGGCCATTCCAGACTGACCCTTCAGGTTACCCTGGTGAGAGTTCCCTTTTCTAGATTGCTATAAACACTATGATTTTATCCTTTATCCCTAAAATGGAAAATATCTGTCCAAGCCCCTTTCTCATATAGTTTTTGGATGCTTCCGGGCACCATATGGAGAATCATTTTATGATCCTCCTGGCGGCTTTCACATGAGCAGCTATAAATTAGATAATTTCCTTCGTGTCTGATATCCATATAGGACTCTATAGGTTTTTGGGAATAGGTATGGAATAAGTCCCAATTGTTCTGGTCTCAACTGGAAAAGTACCCTCCCCAAACTCAGTACTGGCAGATCTCTCAAAAATGGCAGCTTTAAGGGGATGGTGCATGGAAGTAAATTTTGAGAAACTCATTCTCAAGTCCTACTGGCTTTCTCATTACCCAAGTTAGGAATTTTAGGCTAATGTTGATGATTACTTTTCTCCAAACTCTCCCATTCCTTAGTAAGATTCTGCTCTATAAACAAAGACCTTAGATTACAACATATTTGGTCTCAAATAAGATCAATATGTTTGTGCATATCTTCTTTCTTTTTGCAAAGGGCCTAGCTGGACAATATTTTTAATTTTGAAATGTTATACTCATCTCTAAAATAACAGGAACTTTTTGTTCCCTTCTTTAATGAAAACAATTACTGTGACAGGGTTGAAGCTCCATAAGCTTTATTTTTAGAGAGGTGCCACATGAAGGCTTATCCTAACTTTTAACACTGTAATCTCCTCATTAAAAAAAATGACTAGGAAGAGATAATCAAATAAAGAGTTTTGGGGCAAGAACTTTCAACCCATATATCTTGCTTGAATAACATTGCCCTATTAGCTGACTTTCTCCGATGGTACCTATGATAACCACTAGCACCCAATGATCAGTGTAAATAATCCCATTGAATGAATTTCCCAGAACTTAAACCATTCCTGGAGCTCAATGAATAAAGTAGAAAGAACTGAAGAATGGTTGGCTCAGGAAACTTGTTCTCACAAATATATTTTTAGGCTTTTGTTTATCTTTCTTGATTGATAAAGTAATTATCAAAATGCGTTAGAAAATAATAGCCAACTGGTGAGAAAATGAAACATTTGGAGGAGGCAAGGCAATGGATGGGAAAACACTCACAGTCTCTGCTTTAGGGTTTGTTTTTTTTGATGAGATTTTGTGAAATCCCATTTTCCCAGTCCTGCTTCCACTTCTCAAATGGTTAAGCTTGGCCCCTGCTAGCTGAAACTCTTCCATGGAATCTAATTAACTCCTCCAGAACAGCTCCACTAATGCTGCAGGCCACCCCCTCCTCCTCCATCCCCTTTACTTCTCCCGGTCACCCCCCATTCCAATTCCCCCAACCTTTCTAAAATCGGCCAACAAGCCAACCAGAACCCTAGCAGATGTTTGCTCTTTATGGGCCAAATGGGAGCTCTGGCAGACCAACCAAATACCAGTACCATTGAGAGGTGGAACTAGGCCATTTGACACCAGGAACACAAAATGCTGCACTGTCCAGCAGGGCTGGGACTTCCAGAGGAGCAGAAGGTTTGATAGACTAATTAGCTGGCACATCCACCCCCGCTGGCCCATTGCTCCATCCTTCTGATGTGTGCACAGAAGCCTTTAATGAGAGGTTCCAGGAAGTCAGATGAGGCTCTTCTGCAAGTTCACCTCTAAGTCTGGAAGTCATGTTGGCCCATGAGGGCTTCTCCTTGTGTCAGAGCATATTGTTGCTGTATTGTTTGCTGCCTGGCTTTCTATGTGAATGAGTGGGATTTTAAGGAATTCTACTGTATAGCCTAGAAATATCATGTCATCTCAATTTTTTTCACCACACCACACCCCAAAAGGAGAATAAAGCTATTAGTAGTTTAGCTCTGGCAGTTAATGACCTGAGAGAACAACCAAGCCTTTCTTAATGATCAGTAAGGAAACCTGTGGTTACTAGAGACAGGGTCAACGGTTAAAGAGGTTAGGAACACTCCTTGTCTTAGAAACACATTACAACTCTCTCCCCTCACTTACAGCAGGATTCAGTTATATTAAGAGGTCATTAGGCTCTTTATGGGGAAGAACACTAGTCTTGAAGTTAGGAAGTCTGGGTTGCAGCCCCAGTACTTAAGTACTTAACATTCCATCCTGGACAAGCCGCTTACTTTTGGGGGACACTGTTTCTCATTGTTAAAATGGGGCTAAGGGAAGGGAAGGAAGAGGGGGACTGAATTTGAAATTGAAAGCTTCAAAAACGTTAAAAATTGTTTTAATGTGTGAGTGGAGAAAAAGATAAAATAATATATTTTTAAAGGGGCAGTATGATGTGATAGAGAGGCAATATTGGCATTAGGAAGAACTGACTTCAAGTCCTTCCTCTGATGTATTCTTAATCGGATAACCATGGACAAGTCATGCAACTTATATTTCAGTGACCCAATTAACTCTTTAAGTTATACATGAGTTATTGATCTGCATTGATGGAAACAGATTTCATTCTAGTAATTTTCTAAAATGATGAAATTACAAATACAGATTTTTCTTCCTTCCCTGACAAAAAACAAAAACTTCTGTTAGGGTTGTTGTAAGAAATACCCTTTGTTAAGTACAATGCTATAAAATGTGAGTGGTTATTATGTGATCTTAAGCGCTTAAAGGAAATTCTTCTGAGATTACATGAATGTATGACTATAACTTTAAGCTTCTTTCACTTCCCCCTTCTATAATAAATATAGATATCTTCTCTGACTTTCTGTATGGGTGAGAATCTTGGAACACTAAAAATCACCAAAGATCAAAGCTACACATGATAAAAATAGTGATTATTAGACATATAATGTCTAATTCAGATTTCAGAGGCCATATAGTCTAACCTATATCTTATCAACAATTTCCCACACAGCATTACCAATGAGTGATAACTCAGCATTTTCTTGACAACTCATTGTGAAAGAAAACTCCTTGCATACTTCTTAATTGTTTACAATTATCATCACAATGATAACATTGATATAGTCTTTTAAAGTTAAAAAAAAAAAAGCATTTGACATTTATTATCTCATTTTATCCTCACAATAACCATAGAAGGTGAGTGCTATTATTATTTTTCAGAGGAGGAAATTGAGGCAGGCAGAAGTAAAGTGACTTGCACAGAGTCACACAGCTTGTAAGTGACACAAATTTTGAATTAAGGTCTTCTTGATTTTAAGTCTAGGATGTTCCACAACTTGTGCCTATTGAGATACTATAATCCAGATTGCTCTGATTTTAATTCTCTCCTCCAGAGTGAGGTAGGAAAATTTCAGACTTTCTTCCATATAATAAAATTTTAATTACTAGAAGACACATACACACCTAGAAGCATCGTGATCATCAAAAAGAATTTATTATTATTACTACTACTACTAATAGTGAATTTGAGTTACCTGTGTCAGATGAATTACATCAGGAAAAAACTGTTGGATAAGATTGCTGAGCCATTGTCAAGGATATTTGGAAGACAAAGGTAAGTGGAAGAAATACAGGATTAAAGAAATACAGAATGGAGTGTGCAAACTATGAACCAATGAGCTTGACTTCAATTCTTGGGAAAGGGTTGATGAGCATCTCAAAAGAAACAGGTAATTACTTAAAGCCTGAATGATTTCATCAAGAACAGGTCATGCCAGACTAATTTCATTTCCTTGTTTTGTCAGAATTATTGGACAAATGGATAAGGGGAACACTGTGGATATAATTTACCTAAATCTTATTGGAAATTCTGATAAAGTTTCTCATTCCATTCTTGTGGGGGAGATGGAAAAGTATGGCTTCTGTGAAAATGCTATTAGATGAATTCATAACTGCTTGGATGTCCAAATTCAAAAACCTATTGTCAATGGTTGAATGTCAGAGGTATGGGATCTGCTCCAGGGATATGTTTGCTTTCATATTATTAACATTTCTATCAATGACTTGGATAAAAGCATAGATGAGTAGCTTACCAAATTTGATGCAAGTTTGGAAAGATAGTTAATATACATAGAGGATCCAAATGGAAGGAAGAAAGGAAAAGAAAGAAAAAAAAATCTGCAGAACTGAATAAAATATCAGAAAATGCTAATATCATATGCAATATTACACACCCATGTACCTCTGCAAAGGAAGGGATGATGTAGAATTAGGAGGGTAAATGTTTTATTTCTCTTTTTTGAGGCCAATAATTTTTTTAATCATTTCACATTTGTTTTTTTTTATTATTATTTTTCAGTAGTTTACGTTGTTGTGGTTATTGTTCATATTGTTTTCCTGATTCTGCTTCCTTCACTTTGTATCAATTTCTAGAAGTCTTTTTTGGTTTCTTGACAACTTCCAGGCTCATTGTTTCTTTTGATACAGTAACATTCCAATATATTTAGGTACTAAAATTTATTAAGCCATTCCTCATTCCATGAATATTGATTTTTGTTAACATAAAATAATAGCTAACATGAATAAAGCACTTTAGATTTGCAAAGTGCTATATATTTATTCTTTCATATTCCTGAAAATACTATTATAAATATTTCAGTGACTATTTGAGACTTTTTTTTCCTCAGTGACCTGCTTGGGGTATATGCCTAGCCTGGAATCTCTAAGTCAAAGAATTTGAACTTTATAGATATGTTGCAAATTCCAAATTATTTTTCAAAATGGTTGTACTGATTCACAGTACACAGTACATTGATACATAGTATATACTTATTCTACTAATAATTCATTAGTGTTCTAGTCCCTCAAACATTGACGATTCCTATCTTCTGTCATTTTGTTCTAGTTTGTGGAGTATAAATGAAAACCTCACTTAAAAATTATATTTATCTTATTTTTAGTGATTTTGAACATTCTTTTTATATGACTGTTAAAAGTGTTTTTCTTTTGAGAACTACTTGTTCATATTCTTTCATCACTCATCTGTTGGGGAATTATTTTTTTTCCTTGCATATTTCTAGTAATTGCCTATGTACCTTGAATATCAAACCTTTATCAGAAATATCTGATGCTCTAGCCCCCAGTTGATTGCTTTCCTTCTGATTCTAGATGTTTTAATTTTATTTCTTCAAAAGCTTTTCAATGTCATGTAATTAAAATGATGTATTTTATCTTTGGTAATTCATGCATGATTTTAAAAATATGCGTTTTTAACTAACATGAAAATGCTTTACATAATTGCACTTGTATAACCTACATCAGATTGCTTACATCTCAGGGAAGGAAGATGGTTATTGTCCTTTGTTCTCAAAGAAGAACAATATGACTTCACTATGTTGGAATCAAGGTACAGTATGTCCAACTGTGATTCATCGAATTTATATGGCTCAGAAGGCTCTACTACAGGTTGGGCACAAATAGTCCACATGAACATATCAGGGATGTCAGGAAAGGAGAAAAGAAGGGAGGGAGGGAGGAAGGGAGAGAATTTGGAACTCAAAAAAGTTTAAGATTGGAGAAAAATATTATTTTAAAAAGAAAATTAGCAATGTTAATTAAAATGTTAATGTTAATTGAAAACAATAATTAAAATAAAACAAAACAAAAATTATCAGTCAAAAAATAAAAAGGAAGTTAATCCTCCTTTTGCCCTCTCAGCATGAGGGGAGGGAATGGGAGGGAGAGAGAGAATCTGGAACACAAAATTTAAAAAGAAAAGAATGTTAAAACAAATAATAATTTTTTTTTAAAAATATGCACTTGTCAATTACTTTTCAGTACATCCACATTGCTCTTGTTGGTCTGTTTTCCCCTTTCATCTTTGTTGGAATAATTTTTGCTGGAAGTTTTAGAATTTCATTCTTGAAAGATCTTCATCCCTTTCCATTCAATCTTTCTCTTAAAAGAAAAGGCTCTTTGAAATTTGCTCTTTTCAAACCTAGGGTACATGTCTCAAATGCTTGACTTTCACTTGTTTTCTTCACCATCATAAACTCTAAGATGGAGTGATTTGATCTTCCTTCTTTAATAACCATTATCTCCTTTTTGGTCAAAATCAGGTCCAGAATATAGTTTCCCTTTCTACGTTTCCCTTTATCTTTTGAAAGACAAAATTTTCACTAAGAGAAATCATAGATATAACAATAACTTTATTTTTGACACAGAGAGAATACCACAGATATCCAGATAGTCCCCTACATTATAATATCATGTTTCTGTGGCAGGTGTAAAATCTATTTACCAACCTCTTCATCTCTTTTCTCTTTCTGTTTAGCTCATTTGTAGTGTTCCCCCATCACAATGTTACTTCTGTTTCCATTTCCATTGAATTTCATTTAATTTCTCTCTACTTCTTCTTCCCACAAGTATAGATTTCCTCACACTGCTTAGGGTCAGAAAGTGGATAGATTGTTGGACTTGAAGTCAGGAAAATCTGAGTTCAAATTCTACCTCAAAACACCCTGTATTATCCTGAATAAGTCACTTAACCACAATCTGCCTCAACTTCCTTATCTGTAAAATGAAGACAGTAATAGAACCTACCTCCCAGGGAATATTGTGATGGAAAAATAAGAAAAATACTTAAAGTATTTTGCAAACCTGAAAGTGCCATATAAATATTATTTATAATATATTTTAATGTATTTTACTTTTAATTTATGGAATAAATGTAGCATGGTACAATAAAAAGGTGATTATACATGAAACTGCAAATCTACTACACACAATTTAATATTCCTTTCAAAATACTATAAATGTATAATGAAATTTCTTTTTTTTCCCCAACTTAGAGATGTCTACTATTTAACACAAATAGGTGTATATATATGTGTATATATATATACTTCCATTTATTAGTTCTTTTTCTGGATACCTTCCTTCTTCATATGTCCTTCATAGTTAATTGGGTATTTAGAATAGATAAAGACTTATTTGTTCAAAGTTGTTCTTAAAACAATATTGTTGTTACGATATATGTTCTCTTGGTTCTACTCATTTTGCTCTTCATTATTTCATTCAAATCTTTCCATGTTTTTCTAAAATCATTGAGCTCATCATTTCTTACCATGTATCATAACTTGTTCAGCCATTCCCCAATTGATAGGTATCCCTGCAATTTCCAGTTTTTTGCCATCACAATGGAGCAATAAAATATTTTAGAATATATGGTTTCTTTTCCTTTTTTCCCTAATCATCTTTGGAAATAGATCAAATAAGGGGGCAGCTAGGTGGTGCAGTGGATAGAGCACCAGCCCTGAATTAAGGAGGACCCAAGTTCAAATCTGGTCTCAGACACTTAACATTTCCTAGCTGTGTGACCCTGGGCAAGTCACTTAACCCCAGCCACAGAAAGAAAAAAAAAGGAAATAGACAAAATAATAGTATTTCTGGGTACAGATAGTTTAATAACTGGGCATAAATTCCAAATTGCTTTCTAAAATAGTTGCATCAATTCACAATTCTACCAACAGTGTGCCAATTTTTATACATCCTTTCCAGCATTTGTCACATTCCCCTTCTATCTTATTCTTAATATGCACCTTTTTTATTTATTTGCATTATACAATTTTACATATACTATATTCTTCCTATAAAGTTTTTGAGATACATATGAAATCAAATTCATCTGGTGGCTTCGTGACCTCTGATTCACACTGTTTCTTAACCCTTATAGAGACATCGGAGTATTATTGCTGGATCTCTTGGATACTGTGGAGAATCCAACTATAATCCAAGTTTGTAGCCTTTTAAAATTTCGCAGAGGGGATCTCTATCCTATCTCTCACTCTCAATAATGAGTTGGGTCCTAGAAGGCTTAGAATTGGCAGCATTTATACCTATATCTTGAATGGACTTGCTATGAGCCAGTAACAAAAATCCACAGGTCCTATTTATTATACTCTATTCTTTTTCTCTATAATGAAACCATAAAATAGAAGGGACTTCAGAAATCATTTGTCCTATCCCCATGACCCCAATTTTATAAAGAAACTAAGTTTCAGAGAAGAGAAATGACTTGCCTAAGGTCATACAGCTAGTTGACAGAAATCCTTATCTCATTTCCCAGTCCAGTGTTCTGATTAATATGCAATCTCTTTAATGCGCCATTGTAGTAATAAGAAACAGCTGAAATGCTTCTTGTTGGTTGTTAATTAAACATTCACTGAATCCTGCTCTCAAATCTTCCCCTGACCCTTTAGTTGTTGATATCTAAAAGGGATTTGTGAGTATGTGTGTATGTGTGTACTGTTTTGCTCTTACCTAAGTTATATGTTTCTACATATATATGTCTTGTAGCCTCCAAGGAGATAAGAAAAGACATCTCTTAACATTTCCTCCCTTCTCTAAGGAAGATTTTCATTTCTGCCAGGAGCAAATACAGGAAGTGGAGACTAGAAGTTGGTCACTCTCCTCTCCTCCGAGAGAGGAGGTACTGGGCTAGAATCAGGTTTATGTGTTCCCTTAAATAGTATTAGTCTACAGCAAAGCTTATTAAACTATGGGTTGCAACCCCATATGGGGTCACATAACTGTGTGAGGGAAGGGATTGCAAAAATTTGGCAACAGTAAAAGGTTTCTGAAAGCTCTGTGACCTGCAGTATCAAATATTCTGCCAAGATTTGATTCTTTATTTAAAAATAAATAAGCATCTCTATCTCATTAATATGAAAATTTGCTTTCATATTTAATAAATGGAAAAATTATATGTATACCAAATAATTGTTTTTAAATAAATTTCTTTATGATTTATTATCAGGAAGTATTTGATTTATATATCTTTTTTATATGCCCATATACCCAGGATTTTGTAAAAATTTCTCAGATGAAAAGGAGCTACATATTAAAAAAGGTTAAGAAGCCCTGGTCTAGGGGAAGTGACTTTTGGGTTCAAGTTACACTCCTTATCACTATCCCTTAATGGGATATTATATATCTAGGGCTGATTCTCTTATTATCAAATGCCAGCTCTACAATGAACACATATAGGAAATAACAAATAAAACCATTTATCTAAATCAATAGCAAAACACAAAGCAGAAAAACTATACATGGGAGAATACATACCAGATAATACATGGTGAATTGAGATCTCCAGTTAAAAGCAAGATGACTCAGTTCAATTAGCAGAGCCTCAGATCTCACCCAAGAGAAATTTTCCAAAGTCTTTATTGGAACAAGCTGGAGAAGGGAATAGAGAAATGGCTAGCTCCTCTACGTATTGGCTTCTTCTCAGTCTTTCTTTCCCTTTGGGCACCTGAAGAAAGGTTGGAATGGCACATCTTTTCCCTTGGAGAGGAAAGTCAGAAGATTTGAGTCCCTTTCTTCTCTCCAGCTATTGTCAGCTTCTCCTGCCCTTCACACAGGCTTGGGGCATTGAGTATTCAATCTCTGTCAATGAGGAGAGAGTCCCACATAATTGGCCCTTTAAGCCAAGGGTTACACATTTATGTGATTAAACCAAAAACTCAGGCAGAGATCTATCAAACTGGATCCATGCATAGATTGTCACCTGAAAACAAATCTGAGATGAAAACCAGGTAATGATACTTTTAGCCATAGAAATTCATGAAAATATCCATCTTCTAAAGTTGAGGTGTTAAGATCAGTGTCAGGGGAAAGAAGAGTACCTCTACTAAAGAAAACACAGATATTTTGTAACCATGATATATCCCCTGAAGGCACTTGTTAACAATCTGGGGAGTGAAGGTTGTGGAGGGATAGAAGGATTTCCCTTAGGAATTTGATTTTTCTCTTACTTTGTCTACATCTGCGGGCCTGGAAAGGACAGAGGCATGGTCTTCTATTTGTTTTGGCACAGACCAAATGAGATCAAGAAAGGTGTAAGAATCTGGATTCAAATCCTAGGTTCACTTAACTAAGGGTGCATCTCATTTCATTAATTTTTCCAAAGGCTGCAGGAAGGGGGAAGAGGGGGAACATTTAAATGGTAATGGTAAATACAATTGAAAGAAGAAAGAGTCATGGTTGATATTAGTTTAATATCTACACAGACAGAAGAGACAATAAAAAGGCTGGAACAAGAGTTCTTAACTTTTTCAATGAATTGGATCCTTTAGGAAGGAAGGCTGATCAGATCTATGGCCCCTTTATCAGAATAATGTAGGATTACAAAAAAAAATCAATTGTATTGGAGTACAGCTGTCAAAAATATTTTTGACTGGATTTTTAAATTTTCAAAATTTTATTTTTAATTTATGGAATAAAACATTTCTATAACATTACAATAAAAAGATGGTTGCACATGAAATTGCAAATCTACCATGCACAACTTGCTATTTTTTTCAAATATACATAAACATTATTATGTAAATCTTTTTTCTTTCCTTCCCCACCCTACAGATGGCTTCCAAAAGACATATATATATGTATACATACATACCATAAGACATATATATACACACATGTAAAATTATTCTATATATACTTCTATTTATCAGTTCTTTTCCTAGATGCAAATAGCATCTCTCATGTTTTTTATAGTTAATTTTGGTATTTATAATATTCAAAATAATTCATTCACTCAAAGTCATTCTTAAAACAATATTACTATATACAGTGTTCTGTTGGTTCTGCTCATTTCCTTTCATATTTTTAAGAATATTGAGCTCATCATTTCTTTATTATCATTTTATATTTTATTGTTTTATTTTTTCCTGATTATATATGTATGTACTTTTAAGAATACACATTTCTTTATGAATCATGTTGGAAGAAAAAAAATCAGAACAAAAGAGAAAAACCTTGAGAGGAAAAAAAAAGCAGAAGAAAAAAATGAACATAGTATGTGTTAATTTACATTCAGTCTCCATAGTTCTCTCTCTGTATGCAGATGGTGTTTTCTATCCAAAGTTTACTGGAACTGTTTTGGATCACTAAATCACTGAGAAGAATCAAGTCCTTCATAGCTGATTATGGCACAATCTTACTGTTATTGTGTACAATGTATTCCTGATTCTGCTTGTTTCCCTCAGCATCAGTTCATGTAAATCTTTCAGCTTGTTCATTATTTTTATAGGACAATAATATTCCATCACCATTATATACCTAAATCTGTTCAGCTATTCCCCAATTGATGGACATCTCTGCAATTTCTGGCTCTATCTTTTAAAGTTCATAGACCCTCAAGTGAAGAATCTTTGGGATAGAAGAATGTCTTTTTGTAACATTCTTTATCAAGATAAATCATTATCATAGAAAAGGGAGTAGGATCCTAGTTTTAAAGCAACTTCACATTTGTCCTGTGTTAGGCATCAGGTTAAATAGTTTTGGAATAGTGCACCCCCTTGGGCATTTCCCACTTGACCTTCTACAGATCAAATTTTGCACCTGTTTCTTTGTAACAAACTAATGAGATTATCAAAGCTTTGGGAAACCACATTTTCAGGTTAAATGAAAACCACAATCTAATCCCAAACTTATTGTTCCCTGTGACTGTGGCTTATTTTACTGGGATCAGTGGGGCTTTTGGATACAAAACAGTCCCTACAGGATTGAGCTGGGGGAGGGAAAAAGCCACACCCCTTTAAAGAGCAACATAGGGGATGAATGAGTTCAGTTCTTATACCTAACCTTCCATCTCCCATCTCCATTCTTTTGCATAATGAACTTCTCCCTTTTATTCCCTCTACCTCTTAGAATCCCTGTTGTCAACTTCTATCTTTCCTGATCCCTCAATTTAGCTCTCTTATCCCTTCCCCAAACTATTTTGTAGTTGTTCTCCATATACTGCATATGTATTGTATATTTTTGTTTCTCCCCAACATGCTTTTTTATTGAAATCAAAAGCTGTTTCATTTTTGATTTTGTATCTCAGGAGCCTAGGAGAGTCCAATTGAATTGAATGTCTGTAGTGAAATTATTGCTTTTTTCCCTTCAATTTCATTGTAATCACACACCACATTTCCATGACACTTTTATATTTGTGAATTTGCTTTCCACACAGCAGCAACTTTTTGAGGTAGAAGGAGAAGGGGCCTGATTTTGGGGGGAAATCCCTATATTTGAAGTCAAAGGAAGAATGTTGGTTTTGCTATCTAAGTGACCTTAGGCAACTTAACTTTTGTAATATTAAAAATAATGTGACTTCAAATAATGTGACTTATTTAACCACCATTTTGTTAAGGTAAGTTTCAGTTGCTTATAAGTACCTGATTTTAAATGGAAAGTTTACTCTCCCTCCCCAATGTCATTCAACTATAAGAATACCCTACTATCCCCAACCTGATTGCCTCTTGATATCCTCCATCAGTAAGAAACCTGATGTCATAGTCACCTCTTCCTATTTTTCTTGTTTTTACTACCTCCAAATGGTTAATAACTGGGTAGAAACCAATAGTTAAGGTCCTTGGCTACTAAGAGTCTTGGTCCCAGGTTGTTATGCAACTGCCCTTTGTTGCTTAATAAAACATTGTTTAGATAATACTCTGCTTCTTTATTCCAATGTGATAATATGGTATGCCTCAGTTTCCTTTTCTATTAAATGAAGAGTTTAGATTAGTAGCTTTCACATCAAAATCCTATGATTTTTTTTAAATCGCCATTTTATAAATAAGGAAACTGTAGCAGTAGACAAATCAAATGATTTGGAATCAAAACTTGAACCCAGGTTTTCTAAATTCAATAATCCTTTCACCCCCACCATATCTGACTTGTTGGTTTTGGGTTTTGTTTTTTTGCTATTGTTGTTTGTTTGTTTTTTGCTTTTAATGCAAAAATCTATGGAGACTTTTGCTTTCCTCAACCTGCTTGGCAATGAATCTTTCATACAAACTTTGATTTCCAATGACACCAGATAGAACTCTAACATTGTAGTGACACCCTGAGGTGCTTATGACTTCAGTCTTTACAAAATGGAAGAAATCCTATATTACCTGATTTTCAGGTAATATAGAAGGGACTCTAGAGACTTTCTTCTCCAACATCCTCATTTTAGAGATGAAACATGAAGGATTCCTCAAGGATTGGTCTAATTGGTAGTATTTTTGACTCTGGAGTGAACTGTCTTCTTACTTTACCTACTCTGTCACCAGATGAGAAAACAGATGCTGAGATCAAAGTCTCAAAGCTAAGGATGGCAGGATCTAGGTCTTCTGACGTCTGGTCCATATTCTTACCCTTTGAATCATTGGCTCAGTCAGAGAGCCATCTCTACTCCAGAGCTCTCCCATATGGTAGATATCTACAAAGACCCTAGAAACAGAGAAGTTCTGACTTTGCAGAGAGAAACTTATAAAGAACACTTTGCAGTTTGTACAATAAAACTTGGGAAATTTTCTATTTGAAAATGTGGGATTTAGAGAGGGAAGAGAAGAGCTGGCTATAGTTTCTCTTGGTTTTTCCAAGATTGACTTTTTTTTTTTAACTCCTCTTTGACAATGCAGAAACATTTTCGAATAGCCACAAGGTGTCAGCAGTAGGCTGGCTAGGTGACTGCTTCCTACCAGGAGTTGGGGACCCTCCAAAGTGATCACAGAATACATTTAGTGTGTATAGAACTCTCAAAGGCTGCTACCGTGGATGGCAGCAGCTTGGATATGCTATTAGTTAAATTAATTTTTCCTTGGTTGGGAAAATGGGTTCTTTGCTGTACAAGGTGTGCCTGTCAGGACTGCCTTCTGGGTCTTTGCCAGCTTCTTGAGTGATGAGTATATGTTGGAAAAGACCTTGCAAAAAAGATGAGTAATAACTGCAAGGGACCTTAACGATCTAAGGGTTCTTAACTTTGGACCCATGAACTTTTTTGAGAGGTGGAGGAGAATATTGTAGTAATTGTGTTTTAATAGAATTGATTTCTTTTGCCATCTAATGTATTTAATTTTGGAGCAGCTAAGTGGCATGATAGAGTTTAAATCTGACTTCAGATATTCATTAATTGTGTGATCCTAGGTAAGTCACTTAACCCTATTTGCCTCAGTTTCCTCATCTTTAAAATGAGCTGGAGAAGAAAATGCCAAGCTACTCCAGTATTTTTGCCAAAAAAAAAACAAAAAAAAAAAACAAAAAAACAAAACAAACCCAATAAGGTCATCAAGAGTCAGACATGACCAAAATGACTAAATAACAATAATGAAATATTTGAGGAATTTAGGGGCTTCTGTTCAGGATACACTACACATATTTAAAATATTTATACATATTATACATATAATACATGTTATAATATATAATTAATGTTAATGATATATAATATATACATTTATATATAAAAAGTCATTTAAGTAAAGGACTTTGTGGAGAGAGGGTAAAGAAATAAGAAAGAATTCTAATAGGCATAAAGATGAAAAATATGATATAAATTAGGAAATGGTGAGTGATTAAGACAAATAATAAATATTGGCTGGGGAGGAGGGAGAAGCGTGGTAGGAGAGGTAGTGGTTTATAGATGGGGGAGAGAGAAATGACAAAACTTAAATCATTTACATAAAATTAAAGCTTCTCTTTAATGGAATGTATCCACCAAAGGAGGGAGACTGAAAAAGTTACCAAACTGAAACAGGTCAACTTAATCTTCTCTTTATTTATAATGCCCTTAGTTTTGAGTTCATGACTCAAGTACCATCTGTCCATGTACAGTAATCAAGGAGAGGACAAGGTAAATTTTGATGCAAACTGAGCACTGTATTTTATTAGAAAAAGTAGTCTTAAAATACTGGTTTTTATTCTTTCTTATGCTCAGGGACCAAAGACTATTCTACCCTGGAATTGGGTGAGTCTCTGGACATCATAAATAACCACACTGAGTGGAAAAGTTGCCTTCATTTTCTTTCCATGGGTTTATAAATCAGTAAATTACTCAGTTATTCCCTATTAACAATATTTCTCTCAAACAGTCTGCCATTTGGGGCTAATGTCCTGCAGGAGAAGTTTACGTTTTTATAAGTGTGTTTCATCTCTATCCAGTATGGAAAAGCAGCCTCAATAAAGAGAAAGCAGAGCAAATAAATACGGTCATCTTCCTGGGCAGATGGCTCCAAAGGAAGGGCCACATCAGGTCAGGAGGCTAAGGAAGCTCAAATATTCAGCTGCTTAGTAAAGCATCTTCTATCTTCTCATATTTCTTTGCATAAGATTTGAAGAATAACACAGGACTAAATGATCATTGAGGACTTAAGAGTTCTAAATCCTATAAATTTATGTGGCTATAATAATGAATTATCATTATTGAAAACAATAGTACTTATAGCTAAAATTTAGATTGAGCTTTAAGATTTGCAGAGCACTTTAAACACAATATTTCATTTGATCCTCACAAAAGTCCTGTGAGGAATATTATTATCCTCATTTACAGATGAGGAAACTGAGGTTAATAGAAGTTAGCCTAAACACCTCATTTTACAGATGAGGAAACTGAGGCCCAAAGACATTAATTGTTTTGCCCAAAGTGATATATTGGAGAAGGAAAAGACAAACTAGTATCTTTGCCAAGAAAAGCCCAAAAGGGATTGCAAAGAATTAAATGTGACTGAAAACAAGGCTAAAAATCAAAAACAACATATGGTTAAATGATTGACTTTATAGTCTTAAATGACTTCTTCCAGGGCTTAAGTAGCCCTTATTCCCAGGAAATAATCCCTGATCTTCCTGTGCTAGCTTAAATTCCATTATCTATTTCAAACCAATTTTCTCTTATCTTACTCTCTATGAAGATGGAAAATAGTTTACTACTACCCTGTATAACAATGGATCACATAATACTGGCCCCTTCTTAAAGCTTAACTGCTTCCCCAGGAATGCTGGTCCATTACATCAGCCCTCCAAAAACCTCCCTAGGGTCTCTTCTGCTTGGGTAATTCTCTCCCAGAGAAGTTTCCATTGACTGATTTGTGGTGGAGTCAGTGGAACAAGCCCAGGTCCACAATGTCCCTTCTGTCTGTAGAGATGGCCTCTGGGACCCAATGGCTTCTGCCCACACTATCTGTCTCTTGTCATATGAGTGCTCTGACTGTCATATGAGTGCTGTCTGTTGTGTAGCATTTAAAACATCATCTGTGCAAAAAAGGTGACCTGGGGGTAAGTGGTAAGAGCTCTGCTGCTCTTGCTAGGACAAGAGAGTAATAATTCACCAATGAATGGGAAATAAAGGAGAAGCTAGCCCAAATGGATGACTTTTAAAAGAATTCCGCAACATGGCTAATTATAAAGAGACTATCTTGAGCTTTGGACCATGAAAGAAAAAAATTATCAAAGAAAAAGAAATTAAAATTCATAACTGACAGCTGAATGAATGAAAAACTGACAATGATGAAACTGTACAACTCGATCAAATTTGCTAACATATGTGACCAATTACATATGTAATTAATCAATCGATCAATAAGCATTTATTAAGTACCTGTTACAGCCAGGCAACATAGAAAGGGAGGCACTGGGGATACAATGACAAAAATGAGACAGTTTCTGCCTTAGAGGAACTTTGATTATATAGGTGAAACAATATATACACAAAAGTATGTACAAAATACATAACAAAATCTCAGGCTCACTATACATCTTCGAATTCTTATTCATTCCACATAATAGATGATTAATAAATAATAATAGCTGACATTTATTCAGTACAAGCTTTTTAGGCATTATCTTTATTCTTCCACTGGGTAGACACCATTATTATTCCCATTTTGCACTTGAAGAAACTGACATCTTCTCAATCATTCAGTACTATGTTAGAAAGGAAGGTTATCAGTATTTAAGTAACTATTATGCTGCAGGCCCTGTGCTAAAAACACTTTACAAATACTATATAATTTGATCCTCATGGGAACTCTACAAAGAATGTTGCTTTTGTTGTTTGTCCTTTGTTTTTCAGAAAACCAATGATATCTTGAAGTGGTATCTTGACTTATGCATACATTGTATTTAAGTGAGGCAGAGTCAGACAAAGGTGTCAGTCTCACTCTTCAAGAGTCATCAAAGTCCAGAGGCAAGACAAAAATCAGGAGGAGGGGTGATGACCAGGATGCAGTGGATGTTAATGTCTGATTAACCTCCAAAAGCTTTATAGTGCCTACTTCAGCTGCTTTCGTGGCTGTTTAAACAAATTGCTTTCATCTGTCCATTCCAGTAAGGGAAATCTTTACAATAGGGGGTAGATACCCTCTAAACTGACCAGTGGGTTTAAGGTCTGTTGGTTGTATTCAGCCTATATTACCCAGTCTGCTGAAATGTTTTACTGGGATGTGGCAACTACACATGCTATAGCTTCTTGGAGACACAGGTGAGAGCTGGATGCTAGGGGAACGCCAAAGGTGGATGAGCAACTCTGAAAAGCACTCAGAATATCCTCCCACCAGAAGTGTTAGTTTTCCCTGAACACTCCATACATATTGCAAAGAATGTGTTCTTATTATCAATAATGCTGATGAGTTAAGTCCCCAAGTGCAGGCTACCTCTCCTTCTGAGAGTTATTCCTGAGGAGGAGGAGGTGATTTTCTAATATTACAGGTTGAAATATTCATTCTTGTATGTCTTCCCAATATCAGTCATTAGTGATTAGCAACCTTATATTGTTTAACTAATTAACGTCGATTTGTTTTTAAAAGGGGAAGACTGAGAAATCTTCTACTGAGTGGATATAACAGAAACAGGAATATATATATGTATATTTATCTATAAAATCTATCTTTCTATCTATATATCTATCTCCCCAGAAAATTGGCAGAAGAGAAAGAACTTGTTCACTCATTTTAAGTTGTATTACTCTTTTTGATTCCATTTGGGGTTTTTTTTTTGACAGAGATACTGGAGTGATTCACCATTTCATTCTCCAGCTTATTTTTATAGATGAAGAAACTTAAACAAAGAAGGTTAAGTGACTGGCCTAGAGTCACACACTAGTAAACCCAGATTTCAACTTAGGTAATTGAATCTTCCTGACTCCAGACCTAGCATTCTATCCATGGCACACACTTTCTTTTGCTCACCTCATCCTTGGGGAAAGTGGGTTCAAGCTTCAAACAGTGCCCATTAAGCATTCATCCCACCAAATTTCCTTCCAACTACAGTTGGAATAAGTTGGAATCGAATAAGTCAGTTGCAATCAGCTACCTTTAGGCTAGATCCAGAAGGTCATTCTTCTGGGTTTCAGATATTGCCCCACCTGGGTTTAGCTTTCAGCAAATCTTGGCATTAATTCTAGCTGCAGAATTTCTGGCATTTGCTAGTGTGATCTTTCAATACTCATAAGTTTCTCACCATTTCCAGCACTTCTCTTAAAAACAGAAAAAAGTGCTAAAAGACAGAGAATACAGATTTCATGTTGACCCTTGGAGGGGAGATAGGTAGATAGCAACAGGTGATCCCAACTGCACCTACTGCTATCACTCCTCTCAGCAACAGAAGGCCATACCTCCTTGCCTTCATGATGGCTCTGGGTAACTATGGTACATAGTAGTTCATCTTCCTCTCTTGAACACTAGCCAGACGGGAAAAAACAGGTGGCCTGCTTTGGCTAATTAGTACCTTTTGAATACATTCAACTTTAACCCTGTAGCGAATCAAAAGCTGATTTCTTCATCACATCCCAGTGACAGAATGTCAGAGGATTCTCCAAAGTCTGCTCTGCACAAGCTCATAAGAACTGTTTAGATTTGCAAGATAACATTTTTGGAATTTGCAATTTTGCATCTGCAGTCTTCTGCAAGGTTTTTGGAGTTTAACTAGTGGCACTATGTTAGGAAGGGAATCAGTGTTTATTAAGTACCTCTTTTGTGTATACCTCTACAGATATTATCTCATTTGATCTTTACAAGGAGCAATGTGTTACTATTATTCCTATTGTAAAGTTAAGGACAATGAAGCACTCAGAGATTAAATGATCTTGTCCAGGATCACACACTTAATAAGTATCTGAGGCTGGATTTGAATTTAAGTCTTCCTGGTCCAGGTCCAGGACTCCATCCCGATGCAAATGGAGATTCTGTGTTTTGCCAGGGTCACAGTATTAGTAAGTTTTAAAAGTACTAATGTGTTGATAGAAGTTCAACAAAGCCTGACTCTCTGGTGAGAAACACCCTTTTAAGTTTAATCTGTCCAGTTCCAATGATCTTGTGATGAAGAGAGCCATCTATACCCAGAGAGAGGACTGTGGGAGCTGAGTATGGATTACAACATAGTATTTTCACTCTTTTTGTTGTTTGTTTGCATTTTATTTTTTCTCACTTATTTTTTCTTTTTGATTTGATTTTTCTTGTGCAGCAAGATAATTGTATAAACATATATTGGGTTTAACATTTTTTACCATGTTAAAAAAATAAGTTTAATCTGTAACACTAATAGTTTTTCCCTCACATTTTAAAGATTTAAACAATAAATCACGTCCTGATTTCTAGTATTTGCCAATTTCTGAGATGGAAATCATCATCCTAACAATTTAACAATCTCTTGAATATATTGGAGTTGGATTCAATAAATCCCTGGAATGGTATTTGGTCTCAGGTCATTGTGATGCTAAGCTTCACTTCCTGTACAATGTCATATTCATACATGAATTAGGGATGTACCTCAAATGCCCCAACTTTCCAAGATGATACATTTAAAAGTCATTGAATATATATATATATTCATACATATATATGTACATGCATACACACATATATAGCTTTTGAGTATATACATACATACATATATTATGAAAATAAATAGATATATATGTATAACATGTTGTCTTTTTCATAAAATCTCATATAATTAGAAGAGGAAATTTTAAATGTTAAAAGCAATCAGGTAGTTTTGAGGCTCTATTAAGCTATACACATATAAATATATACACATACATGTGTGTATATACACACATACATGTATACATACATATGTGTGCAGCCAATAGGTAGCACAGTGGATAGAGTGTTGGGTCTCATTTTCCTGAGTTGAAATCTAACCTCAGACTCTTACTAGTTGTGAGGCTCTGGGCAATCATTTAACCCTATTTTCCTCTGTTTCCTCATCTGTAAAATGAGCTGAAAAAGGAAAGACAAACTATTCTAGTATGGTATCTTTCCCATGAAAACCCCAAATGGGGTCATAAAGAATAGGACACTATTGAAACACTTGAACAATCACAACAAATATATATATATATATATATATATATATATATATATATATATATATATATATATATATATATATATAAACATTTATAGGCTACTTATATGATATATATTTGTTAACTATTTATCTACAAGTCTCTTAATGGAGTAGCATGGAAGAGAGATAAAGAATTCTGGATTGGGACTCAGGACAACCAGATTCTGCTCCTCCTATTTTATCTTTACCTTGCTTTGTGACCCAGGTGAATTATTTCAGCTCTTTCTGAGCCTCTGTCTCCTCCTTTGTCATGGGCTAGGTGATTTATCACCTGTGACTCCAAGTTCAACATCCTTTCAAATGTACCATATATAGTCATGCATAGGTCATCAGAATATGAACTCTTTGAGAGTTTCTATTTGTATTTCTAGTGCTTAATACACTTATGGGTCTAATTTTGTTGTTCAGTTTGTTTCAAATTCTTGTTTATTTTAGTTCTTGAGATGGAGTAGCCATGATCATATCATAGTGTTGGAAGGGATCTTGGAATTAAATCAACAAGCTTATCTTTCTCTCTCTCTATCCCTCCCTCCCTCTATGTCTCTTTGTCTCTGTGTGTGTCTCTCTCTTTCTCTGTCTCTGTCTATCTGTCTGTCTGTCCCTCTGTGTCTCTCTGTCTCATTTCGTGTTTCTCTCTGTCTCTCTGTCTCTCTCTGTCTCTACTCTGTCTCTGTCTCTATCTCTGTTTCTCTCTCTCTCTCTCTCTCTCTCTCTCTCTCTCTCTCTCTCACACACACACACACACACACACACACACACACACACACACACACACACCATTTTTCATAAGGAAGTTTGTCCCTTTGATATTTACCATAATTTCAGCCTAAATTCCCTTGCTAGGTACTGAATAAACTAAGTTTCCCTCTTAAAGATGACCAGGTTCTGCTACATTAATCAAGGATTAGGAGTCCAAATAAGACATCATGACTTAAAGTTACTTCCAGAGCTCCCACATAACTGTCTCAAACAATTATAATAGTCATTCTGGAACAGTATTTAACAAAGATCCCCAGGCACTTTTTGAACCTGAATTTCTTTAGAGCAAAAGAGAGAAATCATATGTAATCTATGTAATTCATAACCTCTGCCAGCCTGAGAGAATAAGCACATGGCCTAAGAAGCTTGGGATGCTTTGTCCCGCTTCTTAGACTCCAGGATGAACAGCTTCTTTTTCAGTTTTAGGCAAATGAAGGCACACTTAGCTTTTTCATAGCAGTTCCTGGATACCTTTTAAAAATGTCTTAGTTGAAGGAAAGTGGCTTTTATCTGACATCCTGTTTCTAGGAGACTGAGAAGGAATTTTTCACAATTCATCAAAAATTCTCCCTTCTTTGGAAACTCTGCTAAAGGAAAGGGTAGGACTAGAAAATACTCACAAAGATGTCCTCACTGGGTGGGAGAGTAAGGGACAGGAAAGAAGGAAGAAATAAAAAAAAATAAACATATATCCTGCCCTCCCCAGTTATTGACTAGTGAGCCATGTTCAAGAAGAATGCAGAAGTGAAACCAAAAGGGAAAAAAAATTTCAGCTGAAAATACATAAAGATTAACTTGGCCAAAAAATACAAGGACCCACCCAGGGGAAATGGTAAGCAGCTCTAAGAAATGTTATAGCCTTTCAGGACATGCAGACAGAGTTGGTGGGAGGGGGGCAGTACAAGGAGGAAAATGACATCATCTGCTGGAGAAGAGGTAGAAAAAAAAAGTTAAAAAAAACCCATTCTGAGCTAAAAATCTATTCCCCAAAAGAACTCTTAGAACTAAAAAACAGAACTAGGGAAGTTAAAGATATTATAAAGTTCTGAGGCAGGGATGTCAAGTCTCACTTCAGTGTGAGGACCAACATCTTTCCCTAGGAGAGATGCCAAACACAGTCTCCCAGGCTCCATATGTTTTTTCTCCAAAACGGCTGCTGTTTTACCTCTTTTTTCTCCCACTAGGGACCAAGTTTTCCTTGCCCCTAACCCCTGCTGTGAATGCCTAGGGTCATAGGATCATAGATGGGCAGAGGGGATTTTAGATGTCAATAGGTCCAGCTCTACATTTTTCATATGAGAAACTGAGACAAAGATGGGTTGAATAATTTCAAAAGATGGATTGAATAATAATGCCCAGGATCTTGCTGCTGCTAAGTATGTGGGATTTTAAATTCAGATCCTCTTACCTCCAAGTCTAGTGCCTCGGGAGCTTTCTCTTTGCTGCAGGACACACACACACACACACACACACACACACACACACACACACACACACACACACACTGGCCCACTTTCTGTTCCACATGAGACAAAACGAACCAGACTAGACCTGAAACCTTGAGCACTGTCCTTTTCCTATGTGAAGCTTCCTAGCCTACACAGGGGACATGGCTGGATGACAAAAGTGCTCGGGCCAGCAGATGACATCTGGCAGATGAGTCTGGGGAATTTAAGGACCAGCCAGTCAGCTGTGTCTGGAGGAGGGACAGCTCAGTGGCTACTGAACTGCTCAGTCCTAAAATGAGATGGGCTGAAATAGGATGTACAAAATGGAAGTGACCTTAGCAAGGGGCAGAGTGTCATCCGAGGTTAATGGAAGTAGTTAGGTTGGAATGGGGATAGCCTCTTACTCTCCGCCTTCTCTAGTTTAATAAATCATAGATTCACAGATTGATCATTTGGAAACTCCCTTCAAGGCCCATGAACTGACTTAGTGTGGATTTTTACAAGGCTATGAATTTACTTGAGGCTGGTTTTATGGTTTGTTTCTTGCATCCAGTAATAAATAGTGGCACATTTTGCTCTTTTAAGTACATCTTCCAAGGCAAGAATACACGGGGGTTGGGAAGGGGGAGAGAAGGGGGAGAGAGAAGGAAGAAAAAAGAGAGGTGGAAATGGCTATAAATTTACAGGACAAAGTCAGGCCCCATTGATCGCACATGATGGTTGTTTCTCAGATTACCCAAGTTTTGCCGGAGAGAGGTTTGCTGATGTGAAGTGTTAAGGATGGTGTCTTCAACATGGCAAGCCAGAAACTGTAATGTGCAGCTTCTGCGAAGACTGATTGCCTTATTAAGGTATGAGATTTGCTGATTAAAGAGTGGATAACTAAAGCAGCATATTTAAACCTGTTAGTCTTTACTCAAACTGGCAGCCAGAGTAAGGTCACAGCCAGTACTGCCCTCTTCCCCCTCCATCCCATCTCAAGGGAATTCTGTAGAAATACTTCTCATTTAAGGAGCCTTGGGCTTTCCATAATTTTTTATTGCCTCAACTAATAGGTTAACAATTAGGAGTTGCTGTTGGATGAATCTCAGACCAGGATCACTGAAAAGTTCAAGGAGAAAAGCCATTCTACTGAAATAATGATTTTTCTATGAAAAGAAGTAATAGAGAAGGGCAAAAGCTCATTGAACTTGGAATGAATTGAATCCTTAATCAGTGAGCAGAAGGAAAGGCCCCTTCATGACTGATCTGTGTGACTGACTTATTTATTCTGGGAGATAATAGTTTCAGTAATTGAATATGGTAGAGAGAGGAAATTTACTTTTCACTTTACTTGTCTGGGAAAATTAATTCCTTAGTGTTCATCTTGGCTTTACACACTTTCTTGCTGTTGCTCACATATGATGTTCTATCTTGTGTCTTAACAGAGATTATCTCCCGTACCTAGAATGGATGCCCTCAGAATCCAAAGCTTCTTCCTCATCATAAAGCTTTTCCTGATCCCCTCAATTCCTTCTGCTAGTGTTCCCTCTATTGTAAATATTTTGTATCTACTCATATGTCTGTAGCTTGTCTCCCTTTTATTGGTTTTTTATAATACTCTCATTCTCCACTATTGATCTCTCCCTCCCCCTCTTCCAGCATCCTTTATGAACAAGAATAAAAAAATAAATAAAAATTAATGAAAAATTAATGAAAAATTAAAAATAAAGAAAATAGAATAAATTAGATAAAAATAAAGCTTAAAGAGATGGAGAATAAAAAGAAAGAAAAAAAGCAGCTCAGCCATCCTAATACATCAACCTTGCTTGACAGTAAAATGCTATATTCCAGATTCTTAATTTCTCACCTCAAAGAAGGATGGTGTCATTATCACCTTTACATCCCTAAGACCCAGCCCAGTGCCCTAACAAATGCTCTCTGATTTGAGTTTTTTAGTTTCTCACTTCTATGGGCCTCTGTATTCTCTGCTGAGGAAGAGATTCCTGTCTACTATCTTCTTCTTTGATAGTCTTGTTATTACCTGCTTCTCTTTTATGAAGGGCACAAACTGGAGCCTGACTTTTCCTGTTCTCACTCTTTCTGAAAAATGAATTGCTGTATTCCTTTCCAGCAACAATTTGTAACAATGTGGCTACTTTCCATGAAGTTTTTGGCTCAAGGTTAGGAAAAGTCACTAGGTTTTTCTAACATGGGGCAGATGCAAAATCTAGGCAGGTTTGATGACCAAAGCTCATTCCCTGTGGCACAGAAATCTGAGTCATTCCACCTAGCTATATCTCCCCACACTCCTTTGAAACTGAAAAGATCTATCTCCTCTAGCTAGATGGTACAGAAGAGTTTATGCTGGACCTAGACTAGAACAAGGAAAATGTAAGTTCAAATTCAGTTTCAGACACTTTCTGCAAGTCACTTAACCTGTGTATTCTTGTTACAGATTACTGTCTTAGGGTCCATTTTTAAAAAATGGAACATTTGTTTTGGCTTGTCATCTCCTCTGTTAGAATGTAAACATCATTAAAGTTGAGACTATTTTTCCTATTTCTTTGTATCCCTAGCAATTAGCATAGTGCCTGAAACATAGTAAGCTTACTCATTGATCTTTTGATTATTTGATTCCCTGGCACTCCCCTACATTGGAGGGGAGGCATTGTTCCATTTACTTGTTCTCTATTCTTAGAGATATCATGGCTCAGTGTAAAAAAGTGCTGGTTTTGGACATAGCTTAGAGCTAAGTCATTTATAGTTGATCACACAATGTTGCAGTTATATACAAGGTTCTCTTGGTTCTGATCATTTCACTTTGCATCAATTCATATAAATCTTTCCAGGTTTTTGTTTTTTTGAAATTTTTCAGTTCATCATTTCTTATTGCACAAGAGTATTCTATTATATTCATATATCACAGCTTATTCAGCCATTCCCCAATTGATGGGGTTCTTTAAGAGATTTTTTAGTAACTTGGAGTTTACTGCAGTCTGGGACTGTTACTCCCAAAGAAGCACATGGAAGATCTTTTCATTCATAGGAAGTCTTTTATTTAGAGTCCAAGCTAGGGAATTTTCTTGACCGACAAATGGGGAGCAAACTTTTCCTGGTTTTACATTTCATTTTATATTGATAATTAGAGGACCACTGAACAATTTCTTTTTCACTAATTTATTTTCTGAGGAATCTTATATGATTCGATGAATTTATGACCCAGGGTTGAATAAGAAGAGATTCCATTTGGAAAATTGAATGATGTTTTTAATGACCCCAAGTTGTTTCCTGAAATAAACAATAATCTTTTGAAAAAATCAATAGTCTTCTGATGATGCTCTATGACTCTAATCAAGAAGTTCTACAACTAAAGAAGATTTAAAATGGTGGGTAATCCAAAGGCCAACAGAAAGACATAGAGTAGACATGAATAGGGGAAGCCTTTTTCTTTTTATGACTGGTATCCTCAAAATAGCATAAAAGATGTAACTTAGGAAATAAAGAAAAGGTCTCTGCAGAGGGGACAATGATAAAAGAGCACTTGGTAGCAGTGACTAGACTAAGAGGCAAACACCAAACTGAAAAACCAAGCAGTCACTCTATCCCCATTCATTTCTCTTCCTCTGACCTTTCAGGAAGCAGATTTAACTCTAAACTTCTTATTTCCCTGTTAAGCTCATTCTTCACTATATTAATGGTATTTTGTAAGCCTGATTCCTTTAGATAAAAGAGTTTGTTTTCCCGTCCCATGGGGAAATCTCTACTTAGGGTCTGGGGAATGCAATAGGCTTGCTTTGGTTAATTAGCTTACAAGATAGGAATAGTTCTGAGTTTTTCCTTTTCAGCTCTGCAGGTAGTGCTGCCTGAGGGTATTTTACAAGCTTTGTTCTGTATTTTAAATTTTTAAAAATAAATTTCCAAGAGCAGTATGTAAAACAGAACCCTGGCTTTTAATTTGTCTTCTTCCAGATATAAAAAGTGACTTTAGAATTGTGTTATAATTGAAAGACATGGACTCTGGGGCTAAACATCTCCATTTTCCACAGCTGACCAAGCAGAAAAGGACTGAGAGATGAAGGGGAAGAGAGGGCAGAGACTAGGAGGAAATCTTATCTTTGTCAGCCCATACTAGTAGACTGAAATAGCTAGTTTGAATGACGTCTGCTTCTCCTTCATCAGGTTAAGAGTGAAGAGTGAAATTCTCTCATAGACCGCCTGCTACAGCAGCTAGTTGTGGCAACACACACACACACACACACACACACACACACACACACACATGATGGAACAGGCTTGATTATTATTATTATTATTACTACTTTTTAGTGTGACCATTTACACCTCAGAAATTGGCAAACATTAAAAATCAGGCTTGATTTACTGATTTCTTGATTGTCTAATCTTATATAAGTGGTGGAAAAATGTTAATGATGGTAGATTAAGTTTAAAGGTGTGTCATATACTTTTTTTAAGCTGGACATTAAATATGCATCAGCATACCACTGCCCATATATACCAATACTCATACATACAATCAATTAATAACCAATCAATTAGTAAACATTTATTAAATGCCTACTATGTGCTAAGCACTAAGGATATAAAAGCAAAAGAATCCCTGCCTTCAGGAAATTACAATAAAAAGGGAGAAACAACATGGGAAGAAAAAGCAAGGAATGTACAGGATAAATAGGAACTAATTAAATTCATTAGAATTAAGAGGGGCTGTGTAAGATTTCCTATAGAAAGTGGGATTTTACTTGGAACTTAAAGAAATTCAGGGAGGTCAGTAGTGGGAGCAGAGGAGAAAGAATACTCCAGGGATGGGGAAATAAAGAGAATTCCTGGAGACAAGAGATAGAGTGTCTTTTTCATGGAATAGCCAAGAGGTCAGTGTCATTGGATTGAAGAGTATGTATTGGAGAATAAAAGGTAAGAAGCCTGGAATGGTAGAAGGGGGCTAGTGTATGAAGGTCTTTGAATGGAAAACAGAACATTTTGTATTTAGTCCTAGAGGCAATAAGGAGCCTGGGGTTTATTGAATAAAGGTTGTGGGGAGAGGGGCAAAGGTGACATGATTAGACTTATATTTTTGAAAAATCACTTATTTACCTGAATGAGGATAAATAGGATTGGGAAGACACTTGAGGTTGGCAGGTCCTTCAGCAAGCTATTGCAGAAATCAAGACATAAGGTGATGAATGTCCATACCAGAGTGGTAGAAGTCACCGGAGAAAAGGGAATTTATTAGAGAGATATTACCAAGGTGAAATCAACAGACCTTGGTAAGAGCTTGGATATGGGTGGTAAGACATAGTGATGAATCCAAGGGACTGTGAGAATGGTGTTGTCTTCTACAGTAGGTAAGGTAGGAGAAAAAAGAGAGGGTTTAGGGTGAAAATAATGAGCTTTGTTTGAATATAATAAGTTTAGGATGTATACTGGACATCCAATTGGAGATATCTAAAAGGCAGTTGGAGTTGCAAATTTGGAGGTCAGAAGAAAAATTAGAATAGGAAAGTTAGATTTAAGAATCATCAGCATAGGGGTGGTAATTAAATTCATGGGAGATTTTGAGATCACCAAGTGAAGTAGGATAGAGGAAGAAAAAGGCCCAGGGCAGAATCATGAGGAACACCTACAGTTACATAGCGTGGTCTGGAGGAGGATCTAGCAAAGGAAACAGAGAAGGAACAGTCAGATAGGTAAGAGGAAAAATAGAGTGGTGCCCAGAAAAACCAATGAGGAGAGAGTGACAAAAAGTGGCAAAGAGGTCAAGAAGAATGAGAATTGAGAAAAAAAATCATTAGATTTGTCAATTAAGAGATAATTAGAAACTTTGGAGAGAGCAGCTTTGATGGAATGATAAGGACAGAAGCTGAATTTTAAGAGGTTAAGAAAAGAGTTAGAGGAGTGAACGTGGAGAAAGTAGCTATTGTGGATGAACTTTTTGAGTTTAGTAACAAACAGAAATATATCTCTCTGCGTCTGTCGGTCTGTCTATCTATCTATCTATCTATCTATTAGTGGGATGGAAGGAAGTAAGGGTCGGTTTTTTTTTTTTTTTTTTTTTTGAGATAATAGAGACACAGACTTTTTGTATAAAATGAGCCAGTAGTCAGGGAGAAATTAAAAATAAATGAAAGATTGTTTTCTTTCTTGTGCTTTTCCCCCCTTTTGATCTATTTTTTTGTTGCGAAGCATGACAAATATGGAAATATGTGTAGAAGAATTGTACATATTTAATCTATATTGGATTGCTTGCTATTTAGGGGAGGGAGTAGAGGAAGAAAGGGAGAAAACTTTGGAATGCAAGGTTTTGCAAAAAATAAATGTTGAAAACTATCTTTCCATGTATTTGGAAAAATACAATACTATTAAAATAAATAGAAAAAAAAGAAGAAGAAAGGAAAAGAAATGAAAGAATAGGGATGACAGAGGAGGAAATTTGTTTTAAAAAAAACTGTACAAAATAGGATCACTTGAACATGTAGAGAACAAGTGAGGATTAAAGTCACTTCATCATATGATACTGAGGAGGAAAGAATGGCAGAAGGAATAATAAAACAGGAATAATAGGAAAGGAGGAAGAGAGAACTCATGGCAAAATGGCCTTATTTTTTTCTGTAAAATATGAGCCCAGGTTCTCAACTGAGAAAAGGGAGGAAGAGCCATGGAAGACTGAAGAGGAGATGTAAAGCTTTAAAAGAGCCACTGTGAAGAAAGATATAGAGAATTAATAAAGGAGTTATATAGAATTGCCCAGCAATAGTGAGAGCCCAGTTGTAGTTACGTAGTAACAAATTTGAAGTGGACGTAATTAGAATCATTGCTTGATCTTCTCCACTTTGGTTCAGCAGCACATGAGTAGGCTCAAAGGTGATGAATAGTGGCTGTGATCTGAGGGTGAGGCTTGGGTGGGTGTAATTGGAAATATGACAAAGAGTCTAAAGATTCAAGAGAGGAGGATAATGTATAGTCAAATTTGACAGACAGACAGACAGAGACAGAGACAGAAAGAGACAGAAAGAGAGAGCAAGAGAGGGAGACCTGTTCAAGTCATTCCACTCACATGCTAGCTGAGTTTCTGTGGAAAACCTTTAGGGCAAGTCTCAAAGACAGTCTCAAATCAGGTGGAGTCCTACTTTGCTAGGGGAATTCCCTAGGGCTGAAAGTTTTCCATGCTGATGCACAGCAATTCCAACCTTTCAAATGTGTAAGAATGTAACACTTTCTCCAGAGGAGGAGAGAATATCTTGGATATTTTCTGGGATTTGGAGGTTTTTGCTCAACTTCTGAGGCAAGGAATATTGCTTGGTTTGGATCAGAGCCAGATAAAAAAGAGAATCATTTAAAGAGAGAGGATGCACAAAGCAGAGGTGATGAAATCAACTGTTCCTGTCCTCAAACTCATTCATAGGGGAGATTGGAGAAGTGAAAACTAGCATGATGAGGGGCAAGAAACAATAAGATGTAGACATAGAC